>NC_090310.1:69735729-70035729 GCF_039906515.1 Pseudorca crassidens
ACATGGATTTGCTCAAATTCCAATTTAATTAGATTAAGCACCCCGATATATTAAAAATCCTTTACCATGAGGCAGCAGTTGAAGTCAACGAGAAGATCAAGGTTTCAGTCTTAAATTTTCCATTTTCTACCCATGTGACCTTTGGCAACTTCACCAACCTTTCTGAGGCTTATTTTTTTCTCTCCCAGAACAGGAGACCCACAGGGCATCCCTTCCCATTCCCTCGTTTGTGAGTTCTATGAAGATACCCATCCACCCAGTGAAAATGGACATTTTTACAAGAATTTAAAATCTATTTTATCTCTTTTATATCTTGCTTTATCACTCTATCTTAGTTGTGCTTGTAAGGCTTGTGTAGATGCTAATGGTGAGCAATGGGGGTCGCTGCTTTTTTAGTAAAACATATTTTCTTAGAAGCTCTGAAAAGGATCTAATTAAAGTTTGACACCTCACAGTGGTGGTGACCTGAGGGTTAGATAATGATCCCTGTGTCACCAAGTTGTTGCAAAATGAAGTGGGATAACTCATGCAAATGACAGGATCTGCACATAGGAGGCTTCCTGTGACGGAATTCCAGCACAAGAAGTAAGCGTGTCGCTCTTTCTTTTGTCAGAAATTTGAGTGTATTTGAATACTTATAAAATCACCTCCTGGCCTCTGCATTTGCAAACTGAATTATCTGAATACTCTTAGTGGATCCTCTAAATGGGCCTCTACATGCAAAAACTCTTTGGGAAGGTAGCAAATGCTAGATGGTACTGTAAATGCAATTTTCTAATTATATATTCATCTTTGTAAATCTTTTATTCCCAGAACAGAAGCACCCTGTTAGTAGGGTGTTGTATAAAATGACATGACCTGTTGGGAAGAAAATCAAAATTTTTATTTTTGTTGATCGGTTTCTTCCCCTACAATATTTGCACTTCACTCCTAGGAAAAACTGAACTGAACTTGCTTCCATTTTTGTCTTCCTAGACACGAAGGAGATAACAATGAACTTTAGTTTTTTCTTTTTGTCTTTCTTTCTTTTTTTTTTCTTTGATGCATCAGTCACTGTTGAAGAGTTAATGCTGGGCAGTTGTGGATTTTGACATCGGGCAGACCTGAGATCAAACCCCAGACCTCTCTCTTGAAAGATAATGGGAACATTCACTAACCACTTTAGAGTTAAACCTTCTTTAATATGAAATGAAAATGATACTCATAGATTTTTCAAAAGATGTTTTGAGAGTGAAATGAAATAATTTCCTCAAAATAGGGTAGCATGGTGCCCGCACAGGGTATTCTATAGGTGTTACTTTTGTCTTTATTTGGACTTTTCTAGTCAGATTATACAAACCAGTAAATTATTTGCTAAGCATTATAGAGACAGGGGTGAGAGGAGAGAGCACGGTTCCTCCAACCAGCACCATTATCAAGGTCAATGTTGCATGGGAAAACTAAATGAGTAAATAAACACTTATAATCTGATTGCATAAATGCTTGATTCTTGTCATCAGAGAAACACCAAGCAGAGAGGGAACATGTGAGTGAGACAACTTGATCACATATGAGGGGACAGAGAAGGGAGGAAATAACATCTTAAGTAAGAGACCTGAATGATGTGTCTGAGTTACCCGGATAAGAGAAGGAGAGTTTGTGAAGGTACGGACCCCATGCAGAGGGATCATATGTGGATGTCAAGGGCCCAGACCCATGAAGGCAAGGTGCTTACAGAAAACTTGAGATCTTTTTGTAAGACGGGGGCTGGAGAGAAAACCTTAGGATGTGGGGTGGGTAGGTGGATTGGGAAAAGTACTGAAAAGTAAGGCAGCAGAGGTAGGGAGATCATGAATAACCTTGTAATTAGAATTAGACTTGTATTTATTCAAAGGGGAGGCATTGCACCATTGTATATATGAGAATGACATGACTAGATTTTCCCTCTAGAAGGTCACTTTGGCTGCCCTAGAGGGCCAAGACTAGAGGCATGGAGAGCAGTTAGGAGGCCACAGCACTAAGCCAGATGAGAAGTGGTGGTGGTGGAATTAAGATAATGACAATGGCATTGGTAAGAAGTAGGTAGAGTTGTGTGATAACAAAGCTGAATCAATAGGATTTGATGATTAGATGTTACCTAGGTGGTGAAGAAGTTGTCAGTGGTGATACCTGGGTTTCTCAATTAGGCAACTGGGTGAAAGGTGATTCCTTTTGCTGAGATATTGAAAAATGACCAATAGAAAATGGCTGGTATATGAGGTTGGATCCCAGGAGACAGAGCTGAACAGGAGATTAATATAGCCAAACAATTACAAAGTGAGAGCTGGCTATGCTATGTATCTTTGAAATACACCAACATTTAAGGCACTATATGATTAGGGGAACATCTAGATGAGGCTGAGAAGGAATGGACAGAAGAATAGGAATAAAATCAGGAGTGTGAGGACTTGGAAGATATATTAGTCAAGAATTCTATTTGCGGGCTTCCCCGGTGGCGCAATGATTGAGAGTCCGCCTGCCGATGCAGGGGACACGGGTTCGTGCCCCGTCCGGGAAGATCCCACATGCCGTGGAGCGGCTGGGCCCGTGAGCCATGGCCGCTGAGCCTGCGCGTCCAGAGCCTGTGCTCCGCAACGGGAGAGGCCACAACAGTAAGAGGCCCGCGTACCGAAAAAAAAAAAAGAATTCTATTTGCAAGCAACAGAATCCAGCTCTCGTTGATATGAGAGAAAAAAGATGAACTTATTGAAAAACCACTGGATAACTCAGGGAATTACTGGGAAATCTTGAAAATTAAACTGAGAAACATAGATGGGGTTCAAATGCTGGGGAACTCCCAAATCAATCAGTGTATATTTCAAAAGCCTAGAAACCAGACTGTTGTAAAGGGGGTCAACATTAACAAATATTTTTGAAAGATCAAGAAAAGAAAGCTTGGCTTTAGCACAAGGCTGTTGCTGGTAGATTTGGTGGAGACTGAAGCCAGATTTCAAATGGTTGAACCCTGGCAGTGCCATACATAGACAATAGATTCAATGTGCTTTAGTTAATTTCTGTGGAGTTTCCAAGCACTGCTCCTCACTTCTATTCTTTTCATCATTTGATTTGAGGCTCCATGTGCTATATTCCCTAGGAGATGATTTCCTAAGGAGAGGGAATGGGGGGATCAGTTGAGGAGGCCAGGGAATCTGATTCCTCTGCAACAAACTGTAATTAGGAATACCATCTCTACACTGATTTCTCTCTGATTGTAAAATCAGTTGAAGAAAAAAGAGGCAGTTATCTTCCTCAAAATAGACACCATTCCCTGAATAATTTTTTCTTGAATTTTGTCGTGCATTTACTTCTCTTAAGAAGTTGTGTTACAGATACACTTCCCTGGGTCCCAGTGCTAAAGATCTGATTCAATAGTTTGAGGTAGTACCCTGGCACCTGTATTTCTAACACACTTCCCAGGTGGTACTGATGCATAAGAAAGTTTGAGAGCCTCTCCCCCATCTTACCTAATGCAGATGGATTCGTATTTTTCACAATGTATGCCAGTATTGAAATAAGAATCTTTGAGAAAGCATCCTTTACCTTTGTCAAGTGGGTAACTAAGGTTGCTTTTGCTGAGTAAACTTGTGTTCTGCTCTTGGCTATAAAGATTCCCCAACTTTGTTCATGATTCTCCAGATTTATAGAAGTCTCCCCAGCTGTGTTATAGTTTCTACAGGTATGTGGGATGTTACACAGGGATGTGTAAATTTCCCTGGTTGTATGAAAAGTCCTGCTTGTGGTTTTTACCAGATGTGGGTAAGTTTCCCCACCACCTGAACAGGTCCCAAGCAGGCCTAGCGCTTTCTCACTGGAAGTCTCTCACACTTGAATTCATGAAACTATGCACAAGGTTTCCCTTTTATCCTTGCTTTATTGCCTACCCTGCATTTCCCTGCCTAGTGCATGTCCTCTCCTCCTGGAAACAGCTGTGGTTCACACTAATTTCCTCCAGAAAGTTAAAGCAAACCCACTGCCTTGCCCTGTCTTCATTGCAGACAAGTTCACTGCCGGATTTCCCTGAGGACACTGTTTTCAGGTTGGTGTGTGCAAAAACAGAAAGGGAAGCTCTGAAACAAAGAGAAATCTCTCCCCACCCCCATTTTTCTGTAGCTATTTGGGCTGGTCTCAATCCACAGCAAGTGGAAAATTAAAGTTCTGGCTGTGTCTGAGATACCTCTGTTCACTGGCTTGTGGAGAAAACGACTACCCATCCTGCCACTCAACGGCATTGATCAGGAAAACTTTCTGGCCATTAATCTGACAGTAGATTGGCAGCACTCTACCCACCCCACTGGCCCAGAGCACCAGAGCTTCCTTAAGAACCACATGGTTTACCAGTAACTGAAATGAATGGTCTTCTAACTGGAACAGGGGAGTATCTAGGATTAGGAAAAAAAAAAAAACAGAAACCTAAAAATAATAAATTAAAACCAGAATAAATGGACAAATCCTCAATAGATTGGGATCTGATGTTGGAGCATCAATTCCCTGGCCCTCCTGAGGACTCCTGGCTCTTTCAGTGAGGCAGGCAAGGTTGAACTCTCTCCAAGGATTCTGAGAGATGGGGGAGACATGAGAACAGAAGAGGAAAGCAATTGCCGCCCTCAGGAGTGAACTACAAACAGTCACGAGGTGCAGACAGAGCAGACTTCTCTCAGCGTTGAGAATCCACAGGAGCAGTGAACAGTTTAAATCATGGATGCCGTTGGTTTTTGTAGGCAGAGCCTTTAACTTTCATCCCAGGATTTCAAAGCATCTCACAGCCATTAATTAGTTGTAAGCAATTCAGGCCTGTCAACTTTTCACACCTAATCAAGGGCTGATGTATGTTACCCCTAGGGATCTAATCAATAATTCCTGGGCACTCTCTCCCTCCCTTTACCCTTCTCCCAAGTCAGTTTTTATTTCAAGCCCACCCTCCTTTTTTCCCCTCTTACGTTATCTGATTCCCTTGCCCTTTTCTTACCCTTCCCCTTCTCTCTTCTATTCCAAGGATTCCTTTCCTTCTCATTTCCCTGGATAGAGCTAGAGGGGAATTTGCAAACCAGGGGGTTTCAGGTCAGGGCACAGAAGTTCATGAGTCCCTGGTTTTCACAAGGAAAGACCCAAATGAAAATGAGGTCATGATTTTCCATTTCTCAAGGGAGATATTTACCTGGGAGTCATTTGTTTGTGAATCCTGCTCACCAGTCAGATAAACCACTGCCGATGTACAGGCAGATCTCTGATGATAAAGGAAGGTAAAATACAGCTCTGTGTCTTTAAATTGGCTCAAGCTCTTTTCATCCCTTCAATAAAGGCAAAGCTCCATTCCATGAGAAAAAATCACTTAGACCAGGAATGATAAATCCACTGCACATGAATTGACTCTTACATCCACACTCATGCAGACATCAGTAATCGAGCATCAACTTTCCCCTAGAAACCAACCTCAGACCCAGAATTCTTCTCAAAAGGAAATATGAACCTTCCCTATAACTAATAGAATTTTAGGATTCATAGTTCAGCCACTGCCCTCTCAACTTAAATACTGCTCTTGTCTGCTGTTTAAACCTTGCCCTTTAAAACACACAAATTAAACATCATTTTATGGATGTATGGAGCTAATCATTATTTATATTTACATGCATATTTATCACTTTATTTGTTCACTATTACATCCTACTTCAAAGACAGTCCACTGGAATTTTTTTTTTCTTAAAACGCATTCTTTTTCAATTCCCTTAGTCTTGATCTATCAGTGGTAAACTTTCTCAGGTGTCTGTGAATGTGTGTGTGTGTGTGTGTGTGTGTGTGTGTGTGTGTGTGTGTTCTTGAAAGTGCCTTATTTTATATTCATCAGCAGTCTGAGGGAAATGCAAACACATGATCAAATTCTAAAGGCAAAAATCAAGGCAGAGCTTGATATTTAAACAAGAGAATAAGGTACAATAAAAATAATGCAATTTTAAATAAGAAGACAGGGGTTAGGTTTAAGTTCTTCTTTTGGTCTTGGATAACTTATTCAGTAATATTCATTAATTTATGGGTGAAATAAACAGGGTATATATCTGCTAATTGCTTGTCTCTGTCTTAGACATTCATGATTAAAAACAGAAAGCATGGTTTCTGGCTACAGTGAGCTCAGTCTATAACGTCATTCAATCACATTAATTGGATAGATAAAAGATTATTTTGTATGTGGAGAAATAGAAATATCTATTTATAGTGTCTTATGAAAATATCCATGGGGACATCTATATGGCTTTGGGGTGGAGACAATTGTTGAAAGTTTGGCTTCCTAGAAGCCATGTGAGGAGGGAGGGGTATGAAAGGTATTCCTGGAAGAGGAGGAAAAGAGAGAGGAAAAAGAAAAAAAGAAGAGAGAAAAGGCACAGTGACAAAAATTAGAATGACATGGATAGTTAACTAGTAACCTGAAAGTGGGGCATAAGTTTGAGAAAGGATGCCATTGGAGACAAGGTTGGATGTTTAAGCATGGACCAGGTCATAAAGGGGCATCGTTGCTGTGCCAGAGTATTTAGACTTCATCTCATGGGTCAGGAAGGCTCATTACAGAAGTGAAATGTAGTGACAGGTCATATTTGTGTTTCAGATGGCTGACTCCAGCGAGTGTGAAGAGGCCAAATAGGGTCTGGGGAGGAAAGACTGGTGTCCCATCCGGCTCCGAAACCATTTTATAGTCCAGGCAAGAGCTGATAAAAACTTTAAATGAATCAGTGATATTATTGATGGACAAGAAAAATACAGATTTAGAAAGTAATAATGAAGAAACAAACCCTGCAGACTGTACTGCTAAAAGCATGTGAGTGGTGAGCAAAGGGGAGAAGGAGTGAACAATAACCCACTGATTTCTAGCTCTGGTCTTGGGTAGATGGTGTAAGCCACTAACTCACCAACTAAGAGAATTTAGAAAGAACCTCAGCTTTAAAACAAAGGAGTAGAGCTCAGTTTGGAACACCTTGGGTTTCAGATGCCAGTGGACATTAAAGTTGAAAGCCTTAAATCTGAAATTCTAGTCTCCAAGACTTAGTTTTCTAACACCAGAAGCCAAAACATTAGCCAATCCCAGGGCACAACTACAGCATATGATTATGAAAGAATATTGGGGTCATAAACACTTGGTAGAATATTCCTCATCACAGGCTCTCAGGTGGCAAAAACCAAGGCTTAGGCTCTCTGAGCTCTTAGAACAAACAGAACAAAGAGGGAGGTGTTTTGCCAGCCAAAACAGATGTAATGTTTCTTCTCTCATAGTCTCTTGTCTCTGAGAATTGAAGCTCATTTGGCTTAGATGGCCCAGTTTAAGGTCACTTCCTTTATATGCACTGAGGTCTAAAGTGGTGCATGTTTTATAAGGTGGTTGTACAGGCAGAAATTTCACCTGCAACAGCTAATAATCACATTTCATGATTAGCCTTTACCTATCTGCTTGGGAATTGTGTATGGTCAATAGAATATAGGAGAAGGAATTGTTCCAAATACCTGCTTTGACATTCTCTGCAATGCCTATGGTCCTTTATCACCAGAACAACTCAAACCACTTTCTCTGAGATGTGGAATATACTCAATTAATCAGTGAATACATCCTCACCCCTTATGCACACATTGGGAGTCACCCAGACCCCCTTTTTGTTATATTATCTGTGTACTTATCAATCTTTACCTGAAATCTGTCCTCCATCCATAATTTCTTCCCATTGAGTTATCCAAGACTTAGAAAAATGGGGCTCTCTCTTCCGTCGGTAGCAGGAATCCAAATGCATAGCCCTTGGATCTTCACTATTATTGAAACATTACCTCTGAGAAAATCTCTGTGTGTTATCCTTAACCCTTTAGAAACCAGAGCAATGCAGTAAGAGTGGGAGTTTTGATGCCCCAACCGATGTTTAATCAGAGCAGCCTCCAAGCAAGGATTTATCCACTTAAATATTGTGCTTTGATAAAAGTTCTGCTGAGAATCTGTGATTACTGGAGTTTTTTACAGGGTACTTCATAAGCCATTACATAAAACACTAATTAACCAATATTTCTACCAGCAGGGTCTCTTGTACTAATTAAATTAACACTGAAAACCGCTAACATCATTGATTAAGAGTCCAAAGTGCTGTATATCAGTAACAATTAGGACAACTTCATTTTGGGCAAAAATTAAATTCTGCTCTTCCCTTATCCCAGGAGATTAATTATCATCTTATTCTAATAACCAAGGTTCTCACCTGGGAATAATGACTTTTGTGATTTGTCCCCATTTTGACTCCCATTATAGGGCCTAGTTTGGGGATAGCAGTCTTCAGTTTCAAATCTGGCTTCAGACTTGGTTGAACACATTCAGGCCCCAGCCCTGCCACTTAGCAGATGTGTAATCCTGAGCAAAGAAAGACCTTCTATTGGGCTCAGATTCCTTTTCTATAGTATGTTGATTAAAAGAGTCCCTATCTTAAGGGCTGTGATAATTACCAAAGGCCAAAAGTCCTGTAAAAATGTTAGTTCTGAGCCTGGCGCATGACAAGAGCTGATAACCTTCTCTCCTGTTCATGATCGAAGACACTTCCCAAAACCTTAAATTTGGAAGGGAAGCCTTAGACGATTGCTTTAACTAATCTTTAACGTTTACTGAAAAGCCAAAGTGCTGACATTAATATGATCCAAGAGAGACTCGAGTGGTGGATCATTGTACCTGGCTACTTCCCTTTCTGGAATCCAGGGTCAAAAATTCCCAGAGCTGCTATGGAAAATGAGAAAACACATGGAGGTCACTTACAGCCCAGACACTCTGGGACAATCCTCATGCTCCTTTAAGACTTTTGTTCACAGATACGGAGAGTCCTTGGAGGTGTTTTGGAGAAGTTGTTTTTGGGAATTATTCTCATAACAACATCAATTGAAAAAAAAAAAAAAAAGCTTAGTTTAATCAATCACCCTTTTTGTGCCGGTCATTGTACTAAGCATAACTGCATTACCTCATTTCATCTCCACATGGAGAAGCTAAAATTATCTCCAAGAAGTGTAATTATACCCATTCTACAGATGAGTAAACAGACTCAAAGAGGGTAAGTGACTCCTCCAAGGTCAGCCAGCTAGCACATGATGAAGAGAGGACTTACGTCCATGCCTTCCTGACTCCAGATCGCACCCCTTCACCATGGGGCACACCACCTCCATGTGTAAAAGACTTGCTTCCTTCCTGTGGGCATCCCGGAAAAACCCCACATCCAGGAACTCCTGGATGTACCAGTTCCCTGGCCATCTTGATGCTCAGGATCTTTGAGGAGATTCAGCCACCGCTGGGTCAGTTGGGGACTTTTCACAAAATCCCCAGCAGCCTCATTGCAAAACAATGCAAATGACAACATAAAACATAGTTCAAACTCTTCAGCCTAGCCCTTGCTTTCATTCCTCTTGGAATTTGCTTATGAGAAGACAGTCATTGCATACAGGGATGCTTGCAAATTACCGGGCCTCCTTCTGGCCCTTTTCTATTCTTTCAAAAACCCTCCTTCCCTGGGCCCCATTATCAATCTTCAGCTGAAGCTTCCTTTCCAATTCTCTTTCCATCAGAAGCTCCAGAAATCTCCTTCTCATCCAGTGTTTTCCAAACTGACTACCCCTGCGAGCCTCAAATCCTCCCCTTCCCTCTACTTGTCCCCCCAGCTCCTTCCCAGGGTCCCCCTCCCCAGACTACCTTCCCCCATCACCCACATCCCTTTCTAAGCGTCTCTGCCCACCCCTCCCACAAGCTCAGGCCCTAGAACTTAAGCACTCCATCTAATGGACCTTCTTACTCAGCCTCAATATTTGCTTTCCGATACATTGGATTTATGGAGTGTTTGCCTGAATTAAAATGAGAAATTTTAGAGCAAACTGAGGCTTTTCGGCTGCTAAGCTCCATCATGTACTTTAAATAAAGAAAGGAGGGGAGCGAGTGTGAAGAGGTGCCTGATGCATCCACCTACCCCTGAATTACCATTTCATCCCAGGCTGCTTCCCTTCAAACCCAGCTGGTGCCTACCTGGCACTGCTCGCCTCCCCCAGCTAAGTTAACAAAGCAGTTACAGCTCATCCGCAGAGCTCCTTCTAATCTACTCCCAGTGAAATAATATTTGCTTTCCATGCCTACTTTGAATCCCACTCACTTTGTTAAAAGATTGCCTCTGGCTGTCTCTGCTGGCTTAATCTAATAGTTTCTAGTTTGTACAAGCAAAGTGTTTTCAACCACCTATATAAATAACTTAAGCAGAGGAGGACACTTGTGCAGCCCCAGCGCAGGGCTATAGGACATGACAGATCCCCAAATGATGCCTCAGTCAAGCTGCTGGGGGATGCCCCCAGCTGAGTGGGAGCAATTACCATACTGTATCAGGCTGAAAGGATAGTCTGTGTTCCTATAGAAAGGCTGATGGGAAAAGACATTGCTGTCTGGTTTCTCCAATGCAGGAGACCATCATAAGTGCCTCAGCCCCCTCTGTGCCCCTCGGTGCTGCCAGCATCCATGTAGAGGGAGCCAGAGCAAAGGAAGGAGAGGGGAGAGGAGCCGGATAGTCAAGCTATTTTTTTTTTCTGTAAGATATTTAATGCAGTCAACTTTACTTTTTCAAAAATTGTGGTAAAATACATATATCATAAAATGTACTATCTTAACCATTTTAAGTGTATAGTTCAGTATTGCTAAATACAATTCAGATTGTTATGCAAACAATTTCCAGAACTTTTTCACCTTGTAAAATTGAAACTCTCTCCATTAAATAACAACCTTCCCACCCTGCCTCCCCTCAACCCCTGGCAACCACCATTCTAACTTCTGTTTCTGTGAATTTTACTAATCTAGGTCCCTCATGTAAATGGAATCATACAGTATTTGTCTTTTTGTGACTGGCTTATTTCACTTAGCATGATTTTTAGATTCATCCATCTTGTAGCATATGTCAGGATTTCCTTCCATTTTGAGGATGATAATATTCCATTGTACGTATATACCATGTTTTGTTCATCCATTCACCCTTCAATGGACACTTGGGTTGCTTTCACTTTTTGGCTATTGCGACTAATGCTACTATGAACATGGGTCTACAAACTTCTCTTTGAGACCCAGCTTTCAATTCTTTTGGATGTATGCCCAGAAATAAAATTTCTGGGTCATGTGGTAATTCTACTTTTTTTTTACTTTTTGAGGAAGTGTCGTACTCTATTCCACAGTGGCTGAACCATTTTCCATTTCTACCAACAGTACACAAAGGTTCCAATTTCTCTACATCCTCACTAACACTTGTTAGTTTTTGTTTGTTTGTTTGTTTTGATAGTAGCCATGCTGAAGGGTGTGATCAAGCTATTTTTTAAAGTTTATTTTGTTTTGGGCTGAAATAAGAAAAATCAAAAGCAGGTCAGGTAATGGATAGGGTTTCTCATGGGAGTGAAGGAACATCTCTCCCTTTGGGTAGAGTCATCTTCTAAAACCCTTCTATAGGGTGCAAACTGTAGTTACAGCACCCTATATTGGTAAGTAATATTTTATTGGGAAACAGCCATGCTCATTTGTTTACCTGTTGGTTATGGCTCTGTCCACACTAGCAGGGCAGAGCAGACAAGCTGAAACAGAGATTGTTATATGATGCACAAAGCCTAAAATACTGAATATCTGGTCCTTGGCAGGAAAAGTCTGCCAGCCCCTGTTCAAATAGAATCATGTGGGGAACACCTTGTTAGAATTCCCATAATTTCCTATAGCCAGAGGATTAATACTAAATTACAGCCTCAGCAAGATGAAGCCCTCAACATTCATAGGTGTGTGCAGGGAGTGGGATGGTGGGAGAGCATCACTGAATCCAGCTGAAAATGGGGGACATTGACTCAGAGATCTTAGGAAATACTAGGAAGGGGAAATAAATTTTATATTGAAGGGGTAGCAAAGGCATCTTGGGGAGCTGGAGCAAAGGAGCTGGAGTTTGGGCTGAGCTGAGAGAAGTATCAGGATTGGGTGGGCAGAGAGAAGTGAGGTCGGCTCTTCAGGGCGGGGACGATGGCCTGGGTCAACGTGCAGAGTCAGTAGCACTCTGTACAGGACTGAAGACCTGTAGAGAGCTTAGAGAAGGTGTGTCTGGGACACGATGGGGAAGACCAACAAGCACACAGTGAAGCCAGGTCATGGGGGCAAATGATGTAGCATTAAGCATTTGACTTTGGCCTTGAGAATAAGAGGGTGTCCTGGAATCTTTCATGACCTATGAATTAGATGTGACCCTATTTTAGCTTTAGTCACCTCCCTTTTGAGAGGCACGAGAAAGCGGTTCAAACCTCCATCCAACCTTTGGTGGGAGGCTCGGTGTCCCTTCTAATCCCTTAGACACCCCCGGGTTGGGGGCTTGGGGGGTTTTGCTTTTTCCAAGCAGTTTGGATCCTCAGTTCCTGCTTCCACTGAATTAAAGTTGACCCTTGAACACGGGTTTGAACTGTGCAAGTCTACTTATATGTTTATTTTTTCAGTACTGAATACTACAGTCCTACATGATCCATAGTTGGTTGAATGGGAGGATCCAGAACTGTGGATACAGAGGAATCTCAGGTACAGAGGACTGATTGTAAGTTACAAACAGATTTTTGACGGTGGGTGTCCCTATCCCCTACATTGTTCAAGAGTCAACTGCAGTGGACTTATATATACTACCAAATGTAAAATAGATAGCTAGTGGGAAGCAGCCGCATAGCACAGGGAGATCAGCTCGGTGCTTTGTGACCACCTAGAGGGGTGGGATAGGGAGGGTGGGAGGGAGACGCAAGAGGGAGGGGATATGGGGATATATGTATATGTATGGCTGATTCACTTTGTTATAAAGCAGAAGCTAACACACCATTGTAAAGCAATTATACTCCAATAAAGATGTTAAAAAAGAGTCAACTGCATTCAACTCCATATAATCTTACATCCTAGATGTTTAATCCATTTATTCACTGCAGCCATCCACTTTAGACATTGCCACTTCTTCAATTCATTCACACCCCCAAATACCATGTGTCCAACACAAGTCTGGATAATAATGACAATATAAAATAATTTAATAATAATAATAACAGTACATGCCAGGGGCTGTTCCAAGGATTTTATATATTAACTCATGTTCAGTAAACATTTTCTGTGTGTGCATTTATCTAAATAGCATGGAAAAAAATCACTTAAAATTGAATATTAGACAATTTGGTCACTTTTTCAAGAGAAACTTAGCATGCTGCATGCCTAGCATTTTTCCTAGATTATTTCTCTCCTCTTATATTTGCTCCTCTCTTTTTCCAGGCCTCAGAGATTCCCAAAATCCTGTTAATTTCTCATTGAGAGAATCTTAACCCTTTGCGTATAACAGTCTCCGCTCAACCTCTTGCCTGGGTCTTACTTTATACATCTAAACCCATACCCGTCCATCTGTCCTGGATCTTCCAATGTCCCTTCAAAGGGAGACTCGGGGACCAGCTGAATGGTGACCAATGTTTCACTCTCCTCCTTACATATGAGAAGCAAGGCTTCAGAAGGATTCATTTTCCAGAGTATACAACACGAATTAGAGACTAAAAGCAGGGCTCCATGATTTCTGTGAAAACAGTGAGAGAGCAAGCACTGGGCTCCTGCCAAATGGAGAGAAGTCAGAGAGAATGAGAAGAATCCAACAGGTACCGATAACTCACTGTGTGTCCCAGGCACAGTGCTAAGCTCTGTAGCATCATTCTGTCTTCAGGAAAACCCCATGAGGTCACTACTAGTATCCGAATAGTACAAATGAGTAAATGGAGCGTCACAGGGGTTAAGCAACTTGCCCAGGGTCACACATTTAGTCAGCGAAAGACTAGGGGTTGAATCTTTGCTCTTTCTACTGTACCATGCAACTTCATCTAGATCTATAGGAAAGAAGAGGTTGCTTAAAGGTGTAAGAGCAAGCCTTAATTTGCTGTGGCTGTCGCTTGCGAGCTTTCAATCGCAAACACCAAGATCTCTTATTCTCTGTGTTTGACTCGTATTTCTACTCAGTCTCACCAACACAGGAGTGAGTATATCAACTTTCCAATGGGACTTCATAACAATAATTTGCAGCATCTTTTTTTTTAATTTCCCTTTGAAAAACCAATAAATGGTTAGTGATGCCATTAATAGAGTGAAAGCAGATTCCTCCCTATTATGAGAATTGATATTTGTAGCATGTATCACACATACACACACACACAAGAAACCACAGAGTTTGTTAAACCCTAAATACTTGAGTTTAAATGCCTGCAACCAAAAGAGAAGGCAATGCAGTCAAGAGTCCTAGCACAGAGGTCAGAAAGCCCCAAGTTCAAGTTCTAGTTGCGCCTCTTCCCAAAGGACTATTTTGAAGATTAGATGAATTAGGTCGTTAAAAGCACAATGTCTGCTCCTGGTAAGTAGGAAATGCTATACCAGAGTTAGTCACAGATGCAGGTGAACTGAACCCCTTCTGTGACACTTCACTCCTTGGGTACCCAGGATGCCTCTCCCCTTCCACAGCCCACAACCTCTGGCCAGCAGTCAGCCCCAGCCCTTCCTCTCCCAGTCTGCCTGTTTCCCCCCACTTACTGTGTGACTTGAGAAATATCAGTTCCCTTCTCTCTACTTCAATATTCCTCCCTTTTCATGTTGTTATTTCGTTGTCAGGTACATCCCATAAATGATCTCATACATCCCTAAACATAACATCTGATCCTCCTGAAATAACTCCTGACTCAATATCAGAGGCTTGAATTCCAATCATGAGCAAAGAAACATCTTTGGGGATGACTTTTGTAGCCTGGTCCTAGGGAAATGCATGGCTTTTAATGGGACTTCAAAAAGATCAGGTCCATGACCAATGTCAGACGATTTTGGAGTGCCAAGCACTCCTTAATTATGGAGAGCCCAATCAGTCACACCTGGTGAAGGCTGCACAGATGTCCGAGTTGGATCAACTGGCCAGATCATTCTGGAAGGATCAGACCTAGGGGATCTTGGACAAGAAGAGCCCAGTGAGATCAGAAGCCACAGACCTTGAAGAATGGGCACCATCCTGCAGAAGAGAAGTAAATAAGACACCATGCTGGCCCCAGAGGAGAAAGAGGGGATGAGACAGCTTTTATATTTTCTTTCCCACTCTTCCTCAGAAATTTCCCTTCTCATACCCTGCAAAATGAGGACAAAGAACCCCAGGAAACCTGGATGTCCAGAAGAGGACCCAGCTTGTGCTCTTCCACATAGCTCCAGCTCTAACATAGTTTATCTGCTTTATCTTATCATTACCTGAAAGTATACCATATGTTTTTTTTGCCTACATGTTTATTTGCCTGTCTCCTCCAGTCAATGTAAAGTCCACAGGAGAATACGAACCTGATTTCACTCATTTGCTCTGGAATCAGGTGCAAACTTTATCTTCTGTGCCTAGGACCATGCCTGGCACCAAGAAGGTACTCAGTGAGCATGTGTTGAATGAATAAGTGAAGGAATAAATGAATTAACATAATCTATGCCATTATAAAGACTAACTCTGCTGAAACTAAACCATTAGTGTGGAAGGCTTCTCAGAGCAGAAGCATTTGATCAGGGAGACTGAGAGTTTTTCAGCTAAAGAGCATAGCAGGCAGAGGAGAGAGCATAAGGAAAATCATGCAGTTGCGACTCTGTCATATGAAACAACCCAGGATGGTCAACTTTGCTCCCAATCACCCTGACAGACACTACTAAAACTCTATACTTGGCCTGGGAGTGCAGAGAGAAAAAGAAACACCCCAAATTTATGACTCCGTATCCTCTTTAGTCTTCCAGAAGCAGAGAACCAGCCCTCATTTACATATAAATGGTCATAATTTTTTAATCATAGATAAATGCCATTCTGTTTGCTTGTCCTTGTGCCTCCCTTGATGGAAAAACAAGAGTGACTTCTGATTCATGCGTAACAGCAATTAAAACACATATACACTCAACACTTCCTTGCTTGTTGTATCTCTCTGTATCTTAACTTCTCTCTCCAACTCTCCTTCTCCCACCCTTGAGTGATGAGTGGCAGAGAGAACGCCGTCTTGGCTGAGAGGAAGTGCTTATAAACAAGGGCTCTGTATTCAAATGGTTTGCTTTCAAATCTTAGGTCTTTCATGTACCTTATGTGCAGTTTTGGACAGGTCACTTCACCTCTGTGTACCAGCTTGATCATTTATAACATGGGAAAAATATAAAATCACATAGGTTTGTTACAATAATTAAAAGAAGGGATGCGGGGTTCCCTGGTGGCGCAGTGGTTGAGAGTACGCCTGCCGATGCAGGGGACACAGGTTCGTGCCCCAGTCCGGGAGGATCCCACGTGCCGTGGAGCAGCTGGGCCCGTGAGCCATGGCCGCTGAGTCTGCGTGTCCGGAGCCTGTGCTCTGCAACGGGACAGGCCGCAACAGTGAGAGGCCCGCGTACCGCAAAAAAAAAAAAAAAAAAAAAAAAAAGAAGAAGGGCTGCACCTAAAATACAAATATAAAGCTAGTCCTCAAAGTGGAAATTATTATTATTTCATTAGTATTATTACTATATTGAATGGATATATATATGACTCAATTCAAGTCAGAAAAAGAAATCAAAAGTCTTGCTCTCTTACCAGAAAAGAGAGAAATGAAGCCACATACTAGAAGGTTGCTATAGATTGGACCTTGATGATGCTCATATTGAGAAAGTCCATAATTCATCCCTGGAGAAACCTTTGTTTGGAAAACAGCCTGGCTTGAGCTCACGAACACTTGACTCCAAGAACTGGATCAACACTAGAGAAATCAACCATCAGTGGACAGACACCTCTTTAATGCCTTTTTTAAAGAAAATTATGTTTCTGTTTCAGTCCTTTGTTCTGAGACAATCTGTGGAAAAGAGGGGTAGAGGGTGGGTGGGAGTGGAATGGACACTTACTGAGTCCCTCCTGCAGATGTTTTTCTTGCTTTATCTCATCTCTTTCTCACACAACCCTATGAGGCAAGAGTTATTATTCTAATTTGCAGATGAGGAATATGAGGCTTAACAAGGTTAAGTAATTTGCTGACAGCTGATGCAGGAGAACCTCGATTTGAAGTCAGCCTGCCAGAGTACTTCCATTTGTAGCATGCTTCCTGTTTTTCACGGACATGGAAGGTGTGGGATTATTTGTTAGACCCAGTTTATGGACATCTTTTTGCCAGAAATTATCTCCTAAGAATCTAAAAGCATTTCTCTGACTGCATACCAGCCTTCTGCTGATGCAAGGCCTACTAGCACCAAGAATTCAACACGTCCAAAACTCAGCCCAGCATCTCCCCAGTTCACCATTCCCACCCACCTTCTTGCCATAGACCTGTTCCTTTTACATTTTTTACAAATTGTCTGCTAATATGAGTCACCCTAGAAACCTCCCTTCACTCAGCTCCCAACATCCCATAGGTCTTGTCCACTCCCCTTTTGAAGGTATGTAAAATTTACCCTGTTCCAGGTCCACCATCAAGTCTATTATCTCTCACCTGAAGCAGGTAGCTTCAGGCCCCTCTCTGGTGTACTTGCCCTGGGTATTTGCTCTCCAATACATCTTTTTTTGTCTGCCAGGGTTATTGTCTTAAAAACAAATGTAACCATGCCATACTGCCCTGTCTACATGTTAAAGATCAAAACACCTTAGCAAGGCATCTATAATATAAGTCAACATTATACTCTCATCTTCTCTCATCTCCTTCCCACCACAGAACTTTCTAACGATTTCTCTAAAATGCAATGCCTTTTCATTCTCCCATGTTCTTCCCGTTTAAGAAAATTCTGTCTCCACTATCTTGTCTTTTGACTCCAAACCCGCATGAAATGTTATGTCTCTCTCATCCAACTTCCCAAGACAGATTCGACCCTCTACTCAGCATTTCAGACATACTACCGTCCTTGCCCTCATACCATGATAACACTTCCACACACCTATCTCCCTCAGTGTAACATGAGCCTGGAGCTTCTTCGAGATAAGCATCTTTTCTTATACTTCTTTATCTCTTTAGCACCTTGCCTGAGAATTTTTAGACAGAATCATAATGCAGATACCCCTTTTCATGTTCACATTAAACATATTCCCACCCAACTATGCAGTTTTCCTAATTAGCTTTTTAATTGCTGCATAATATTTCCTGCTCTTGATGTGCCATAATTACTGAAACATTCAATTCAAGTCATTAAGTTCAACAAACATTTGTCTAGTAACTAACATACATCAGGTACTGTGCTAGATGCTGGAAACTTCGAGAGGAGGGGATATGACCTATGTCCCCAAAGATGTCACGTTCTAATGTAGACAACATCAAGTGATGCTAATGCTCTAAGGCTGGTATGTCACCAATGGGCTAAGAACACCAGGTAAAGAAGGACTTTTTGTTTCCTGAAGAGGTTTGGGAAAGCAAATGACATAGGTGACAATTTGTCTGAGTTTTAAAAGTCAAATAGGAACCTAAGAGAAAAGTTTAAAAAAGAAAAAAAAAAGAAATTATTTAAATCCTCACACCTCATAAGGAGCAAGAATTTCACTTCACACAAATGATCTGA
This sequence comes from Pseudorca crassidens, assembly GCF_039906515.1. Taxonomy (NCBI): domain Eukaryota; kingdom Metazoa; phylum Chordata; class Mammalia; order Artiodactyla; family Delphinidae; genus Pseudorca; species Pseudorca crassidens. The sequence goes on from NC_090310.1 coordinate 69,754,295, forward strand.
TTCTAAGAACCCACTGTCATCTTTTTGTTTGTTTGTTTGTTTTGGTGAATTCCTACTCACCTAACAAGGCTTGGCTTTAGCCAGTTCTGTGCTCTTTGTTCATCTCAGTTCTTTTTATTCAGCGTTTATGCATTTCACGGAGCTGGATTGTGCTAGCAAATTCTCTTCAACCCACAATTTACTTAAATTTGATAACTGGGGCTTTGCAAATTATGATTTTTTTTACGTTTTAAAAAATGAGTTCATCATCGTGATGCACTTTCATCCTTTGTTCCTGTTTTCTGTAAGAATTGCAATGTTACCAAAGAAACACGATTCTAGAACAAATTCCTGGTAGATATTAGGTTCTCAAAAGGTATTGAATGAATAAATGGTCAGCCAAAGGCCTGCATGAGTTGACTGTGTGGAAAGCAGAAAAGAATTAGTAGAAAGTGAAAGGCAGTGGCAGGTTACATTATATTTGCAGAAGTTTGAAAAAAAAAAAAAGTACCCAAATTAATATGCTGGTACCATGCCAGATGCTTTACTGCTTATAGAATCAGCAGAACCAAGTTTATCAAGAGCTATGAAATCAACCCTACCTTTTGACTCATCCTTTCATCTAAGAAACTCATTCAAAAAGGAAAATACAACAAATATTGTATGCACCATTTTCTATATTAGTAAAAGTCTGGACACAATCTAAATGTCCACCAATAGGGAGTGGTTAAATAGATTACAATATGTGAACTGGAAGGAGTATTATGAAGTCATTAAAATGGTAATTAGAAAGATTACGTAGCCACATGGAAAAACATTTACTATATAATATTAAGTGGGGAAAAAAAAAAAGCAGAACACAAAATTGAACCTAGACCATCACTGCAATTATGTAAAAATGTGAGCACATGAATCAAGACACCGGGAAAGAGGCATGCATGTGACTAGCTGTTTTAACTGCTGTCTTTGTCTTTTAAAAATATCCTTCAATTTGATGTGTATATTCCCTTGTCCAGCCTATTTTCTCCAACCTCTAGGGGGCGCCCAGGTCTTCCCCTACCGGGGCCTCCTCTATCCACAAGGGGAAGATAGAGAAGGTCTCCAAGGAGAGCCGGCTCGCAATAAGGTGTGCAGGGCTGGGCTGCTGGTGAAAAACTGAAAGGGATTATGAATAGAACTGAACTGGAGCAAACCTTCCCTGAGCCTTTTTTCTCTTGGTCATTTCTGTTCGCAGCTCTTGGTTCCTCTTTTGGAATTATTTGCTCCCTTGACTTTTTCCTCTTCTGGGCATTTACATGTTTCTCTTGCTTCTCTCCTTTGGCCACTGTATTGAGAGGTATCTGGAGTGTCTTTTATCTGGGAAGCAAGTACTATCCACAGCCCCCTTTAAAATAAAAAGCAGAAATTATCCTACAGATATATTTTCACAAACAAGAAGTACATTGTGGTCCCATAATTTATAATTTTTATAAAAGGTATACATCTTTATACTTAAATACTAGGTAGTTATTTAAAAAATAAAACGTGCCTGTGGGTTGATAAAATTCTCCAAAATATAATATTCAGTAGAAGGAATAAAACAAAACACAGTAATGTCTGTGTGTGTGTGTGTGTGTGTGTGTGTGTGTGTGTGTGTTTATGGAAATTATCCAATTGATCATGAGAAACATTTGTCTATATATGTTGGAGTGAATAGCACTGAATATGTAAGAAACTGATAAATAGTTACTTAGTGAGAATAGAAATTGGGGGAAGTACAGAAACTTTTATACTTTTTACTAATACTCTTTTATGTTGTTTTCTTTATTTGCCATGTGCTCATGTTAATTTTGATTTATCTTTTTCACATGGGATTAGGGTAAGACCTAAGGATAGCGAGGCTGGGGTGGATGATTTAGAATCAGATTCTATACTTATACTATATGCCTCTATACTAAGGAGCTTTCACATCTCCCAAATATATTCCAGTCCAGCTCACACTGCACTAAGACACTAGATAGGGGTTTGGGTCCAAATCTAGAAAACACAAACCCACCACCACTGCTACTGCTCTTACTATTACTATCACTAATACGATTACTAATAATGATAATAATAAATGTAATAGCAATAAATAAATTTAAGAAACTAAAAACATTTAATAATAATGCAGTAATAATAAATGGATGGAAGCAAAAGAACCAAAATAACATTAAATATTTAAAGTTTCAATATTTAAAGAAAACTGTATAAAATAGTTTAGTTTTTTAAAAAATCAGGATGGGAGAAGTTTCACAAACAATTCCATTTTAACCAAGTCACATTTTGACCAAGTCACATTTGAAATGGAAAGTCCATTTAAAATAGGACAGGGCTAGTCCCTGCTTGTGGTTTCACATTGGCTTCCTAATAAACTGTGACTAAATGGGCTTAAGCTGGCTTTGAGCTTCAAAATTTGCTTTTCTCAAATGTCCCTTTCTCAGATTTTGAGCCCCCCCCCCTTTTTTTTTTTTTGCGGTACACGGACCTCTCACTGTTGTGGCTTCTCCAGTTGCGAAGCACAGGCTCCGGACGCGCAGGCTCAGCGGCCATGGCTCAAGGGCCCAGCCACTCCACGGCACGTGGGGTCTTCCCTTACCAGGGCACGAACCCGTGTCCCCTGCATCAGCAGGCGGACTGTCAGCCACTGCGCCACCAGGGAAGCCCTTGAGCCTGTTTTGTTTCTGCTACTCTCCATGAGGTTTTAAGTTCATCAGTTTTGCTATTTTAAAGGATTGCTTCTGGTAGGGGATGATAAAGAGTGAGGACTGACTACGGAAGCCAGAGGCCGAGGCACAAGTACAGATACATTATGGTCAAGACCAGAGTCCTGATGTGGCCTTGTCCCAGAGCGGTGCCTGGCCTCATCTCTTTTCCATGTGTAGCCTCATTAAAGAACTCTGGCTTCTCAGGCTTTCTGGTGCAGTAGGCACTCCACTGAGGGCCCAAACCCTATTCCTCCAGCAGAGCTCACTTATTAGAAGAGAACAGAAGTGCACAAAGCACCTAGCATGCCAACAGGGATGGTTTGTGAAGGCAATCACCACCAAAAGGAAGAGTCGCATCTTCACATCAGTTCCTCTCCTGACAGATGTGTCCCAACAGTTGCTCTTCAATGCCACCCCTGGGGAAGAAGGTGGCGTGGAACCAAAGCTAACCTAGGGCTTTCGGTCCTTCATTGCCTATAGATTCCTTGTTCACCCAAGTTTGAGACACAGTGTGTATGGATGGAACTCAGATTAGAGTGTGCTGGCTCCCATGTCCTGGTATGCCAATAATCCACACACCATCACTGCTCGTTGGTTCCCAGAGCTCTCACCCAGATTAATTGGCAAATGGTTTAGTGTAGAGTGATTAATGCCTGATCTCCTCCACCATGGGGTTGGTATCTGAATCTAATTTGTTAAAAAAAAAAAAAAAGTTGCTTCTAGCCAGAACACAAGGAGACTTTAATTTTCAATGTCTCGTTTTTGGAATTCAAAGTGTCTCTCCCCATAAAAGCACTATTACAAAGGGATGGTTAGGACTACAATATAACCCAGAAAAGCATTTTGAATTACCATATTATTAATATATAAATGCATAGCTATGCATAAACTGCAAGCCTGTGACCAAACAGCCAGCTTTGATGGTCTAATAATCAGGGTGATCTGGAACAAAATATTGAATTTCAATGTTCTTTCCTGCAAGCGTGGGGTGTGTAACATTGACCCTCTGAGGCACTGAGGAAATTAAATAAGCTAATGTGCATGACGGTGCCTGGGGCCAGTGCTAGGTAGATGTGCTCAGGATATGTTTCCCCCACTGCTGCATCTTCCAAGAATTACTAAGGCACTGGAATGTCAGAAAGAACCCTAACTCTAGCTACTTGAGAGCTTCTTAAATCATCAACAAAATGTCAACATTAAGAACCATTTTTTGTGTGTTTGAACCAATTTGCTATAAGTAATATCTTGCAAGCACCCAGTGCCAACTGCCTTGTCACTGAGCTCGCCTCAGATGAGAGTTTGCAGATCTCAATTCAGAAAACGAATAACTTTCAGCTAACTTATTTTGGAAAGGAACTCCATTTGCCTTCAAATAAATGTTTTGTGAGTAATTGCTACATTTCTATTTCCATTATTCTGTAATTCTATAGCCAAGAGACAATATGCTAACTTGTTACCTATCTATTATATATGTTTGCTAGAACTGGATAGATTACTTGCTCCAGTCATTACTAGCTTGGTGATCTTGGGCAATTTATCTAACCTTTCTGAGCCTCAGTTTCCATATATGAGGAATAAAGGTAATCATATTTTCTACAAAAGTTTGTTGAAAGATGAAATCACATGCCATATTTATATATATATGTATATATATAATCACATGCCTGGCCCAGATGGTAATTATTATTGTTGTTGTTGTTATTGGGTTTTTAGAAATCATCTGTTACCTTATGAGCATTGTTTTTTTATATTTTCAGCCTTTATGAAGGATGTGATTCTTACCTCTATTTGATCATTCTTCTTTGCCATTCATATCACAATTAATAGAATAATAAATTATAAACATTTAAGATAATCTTTAAAACGAACACAGTATCCAGCACAGAGAGTTGAATGTAGTAGACCTAATGCACGTTTGCTGATAGTCTGAATAAATGATGAAGTCCAATCACCCAATCAGTGTTTTGCATGCTCTCTAGAATATCCCTGGCAAGTGGTTATCGGACCTGTGTTTGGACACCCCTGGTCTCCAGGAACTTAAAACTACCTTAGTTGCATCTATAGTAGGTTTAGCAGATAGGTGACTTGTGAAACTACTTTCTAACCTTACACCCGCGGCAGGCTGCATACATCAATCAGGGCACTGACCCAGAATCCTTGCCTTCAGCTAGATTACCAACAAATCTTCCAATTTCCGAACTTTAGAGAAATCTGCTTTCCACTGAGCTATCACCAATCTCAGTCTCTCCCCCCCCCCCCCACCCCTCTCTCTCTCTCTCCTTCTTGTTTGTGGTCCTAATAGCCAGACATTAAAAGTCTGATTGTTTTCCTGTATGTGGTGGCTTCAGAGATCTGCAGGCAGCAATCAGTTTTTCAAATCCACCCTCAGTAGGAAATACTGTTGATCCTTGAACCACATGGGTTTGAACTGACCAGGATATGTGATTTTTTTTCCAGTGGTAAACACCTCAGTACTACAGGATCAGCAGTTGGTTGAATCCATGGATACAAAACCAGAGATACAGAGGAACTTTGTAAAGTTATATTGGAATTTTTGACTGTGCAGGGGTCGGTGCCCCTATCCCTGGCATTGTTCAAGATTCAACTGTACTCCTTTGCAAGCACCACATACAGAGATGTAAGAAATAGGGGAATTCCTCATGATCTGTTCATGAAGAGGGAAGAAGAGAGGCCCCTTGATCTCATAAAAGCACTATATAATAGTTATATAATAGCTATATAATAGCTATTATCATATGAGCTACTATAAAATAAATATGATTGGCTAAAAGGCCAGAAAAGTTTGGGGACCCCCCCAGGCAAATAGCATTTCCCCAGTTCCATATCATCACTCATTGGATATACTACTAACGCTTTCTGTAGTGCTTCACAAAAATGTTTCAGGATCGAGTGACAGAGTTCAAACACGCATGTCACAGGTGCTCCCTCTGGATGGCTCTGGGGAAACACCTCCAACAAAATAGCAAAGGATGTTTCTTTCCTCCAGTTCCACCCAGGTTTGTCATTACTCTCTCTCTCTCTGGATGGGAACACAGGAAGGTTTTGTTGAATCTCAGAATCATGAAGCCACCATTTGAAATAGGCATGGTTCAGGGTGTAAGTGTCAAATCCAGAGGGTTTTGCTTCAACTTGCTTTCGATTGAACACCTCCCCTGAGAGGTAAAAAATTCCAGAGGTCATTTTTTGTGGCTTTGCTTCAGGTTCAGTCAGGGTTTGTTGTCAAAGGTGACACAGAAGTGTGAGCTTGAAATTTTTCAGAAACTTGGGGTAGAAAGTGTCTCTGGACTTCTGAAAAACAAGCACTATTATAATCTGTAAGGTCATATTCCCAGAAAGAAGTTATATTTACCTGATTTTGCTGAAACACAAAAGGCCTTTTTATTAAGTTGGTGAAGAAAAAAATAAAAGGTGCTTAAATGTATGGTTTACATCAACCTGTCCATTCTGCTCTAGAAGTTTCAGCCTTCTTGCCTACTAAAGAGAAGTGATCCGTTACAATCATTGCTCCATCAGCCACTTTTGAGCTCTTTAAGGAGATAGACAGCCCATGGTTAGAACCACTTTCCTGAGCTACTCAGAGCACTTCCTGCCCTGCAGCCAGGACAGGGCTGTACAAAGATGCAGTGTTCGTTTTCTATTCATCCTGTAACAAATTAATAAAAGCTTAGTGGCTTAAAGCAACTAAAATTTAACATCTTACAGTTCCGGAGGACACAAGTCTGAAATGGGTCTCACAGTGTTAAAATCAAGGTGTTCTGGAGGCTCTAGGGGAAGATCCATTTCCTTGCCTTCTCCAGCTTCTGGAGGCCGCCTGTATTCCTTTGCTGGTGGCCCCTTTCTTCATCTTCAAGGTCAACAGCATAGCATCTTCAAATCTCTCTGTGTAACCTTCTTCTTCCACTTATAAAAACCCTCACGTAAGTGCATTGAGCCCACCCGGATAATCCAGGGTGAACTTCCATTTAAAGATCCTTACTTTAATCACATTTGCAAATTATCTCTTGCCATGTCACCTAATATACTCACAGGCTTCAGAGATTAAGACATCATTGAGGGACCATTATGCTTCTACCACAGATGCAAAGGCAAAGTTATGATCTGGATCTAGATCTAGGAAATGAAGATGGCAGTGAAGCAGACGGCCCTTGACATTGATGGAGAGCTTGCTTTCTGCCAGGCCTATTATGTTGTCATCATAGAATCTAGGGGAAAACAGGGAGAGGTGTCCCATTTTCAAGATATGGAGACTGAGACTCAGAGAGTTTGCATGGTATTTCTAAAACACACAGTTATCCCAAAGAGATAAAATCCAAGATCTTTCCACAGCACCATGCCACTGGCATCAAATGGCAGTTGTGTTTAGTAAGGTTTTTTTTTTTTTTTTTTTTCTTGCCGCACGCGGGCCTCTCACTGCTGTGGCCTCTCCCGTTGCGGAGCACAGGCTCCGGACGCGCAGGCTCAGTAGCCATGGCTCACGAGCCCAGCCGCTCCGCGGCATGTGGGATCTTCCCAGACCGGGGCACGAACCCGTGTCCCCTGCATCGGCAGGCGGACTCTCAACCACTGCGCCACCAGGGAAGCCCTAGTAAGGTTTTATGATTCAAAGTCGGGACTGTGCACTAGTATTAACTTGCAGTTGGTGAAATCTCAAAGCTAAAGGTTGACATTTTTGATGTTATTCCTCAAAGGTGAGACTGACTTCGTGAAATCGTTTTTCTCTTTAGTGGGAAGTAAGTGAAAACATTCCTGTAGTTTTGGCTGAGCCAAAAGAAATTCTGTTTTCAAAGAGTAAGTAGTTTTCACCTGTGAATACTGTATTACATTTCAGGGCTTTAGAGGAGGTTTTAAGGAATATCCAAAAAAATCAAAAGGTAAAACATTTCTATATGGAAAATTATTTTTAAGTCTAAAATAAAAGGTTAGTCAGGGGTGAGAGAAGCAGTGTAGAATTAAATACCTGGTATCCTGTTCCCCCTGCCTTGTATTTCTGAGCCAAATTGTATTGAATTTTTGAAGAAAGAGACTTGGCATTTCCACAAAATTTGGAAGAGAGGGGAAAATATCTCATAGAAATGCTGCAAGAATAAATCATGCTTTGGGACTCCTGGCCAGAGAGACCAGACCTTTCTATCCACCCCAAATTAGCCTAAGAGGTTCTCTTTGAAATAAAATGGACCTTTGAAATTCTGAATTATTAGAGTAACTCAAATTACATATTTAGAATTCTGAGAAAGGACAACAATAGTTTCAGATTTTTCCCCCCATTTTTCTACCATATGATATCCTCTTCTACATGGTTCTGGGAAGAGGCACAATGGACAACATTTTATAAAGACTTATTTTGGTTTAAAAGCTTTACACTTCATTTCAATGCCAGGTGTAGTTTTGAGCATGTGAGAAAGGCATCTCACTTCTGAAAGTTATTGCTGTTGTTACAAATAAGTCAATAATTCACTGATTTCAATAATAAGGCTGAAAGCTTAATTTCCACCTGGCCCATTTGCTATCTTAACCAGAACATTCAGCTTATCCAAGGGCCAAATACAAATCTCAGAAATAAAGTAGGATACTTTACGTTTAGATATTTTATTTTAGTTTTTTAGGTGAAATAGTATAGTTTAGAATAAACATAATAGGGCATCTGAAAGATTAAGCCTGAGGGGATTATGATCTCAACCTATAATGTGAAGGACAGGGGAGAAATTGACAATTTTTAAAGTATCTTCTAATTGCCCTTTTACCATTTATGTGATCCTCATAATCATGCTTTGAGGCAGGTATAGTAACCCTGTTAACAAATAAAGAAACTGAGGTTCAGAAAGCTTAAGTAACTTTTTCAAGGACATCTTATTAGAGATAGTCAACTAGGTCTTTGAGACACAACAGATGTTTTCACTGCCTCCAATGTGAATATATTTACCGCAGTCTAATAAAAGAGATGTAAGGTTAAAATTCATGAAAGTACACAGAGCATTTACCAAGCTTGTTTACTTGCTACACTGAAATATTCCATTTGGATCAGAAGCATTTCCAGGCTGGGCATGAAGACAACGATCCTGATACTTGATGAGGTACAGGTCACATTTCCAAGAACAAAGTGTTCAGCTGATAGTTGAATTGTTCTAACTCTCACATCTCACGTATATAGTATATATATAATACTATATATATATATATAATAAAACACATATACGTATTATTGCTTAGTTATGTAAGCCACTTAGCAGTTAGCCTATATAGAGTTAATTATACGTATATACATATCATATACATATGATAACTAACCTTTATGTGAGCTAGCTAGCATAATGCCCTCCCATAAGACTTACTCTTTGACACTAAATCTGCCGCCTGGTAGTTTTATATACTTAAAATGTTCCATGAGATGTGACTAATAATACCTATTTCATAGAATTGTTGTGAAGATTAAAAAAAACATGATGTATTTCAATTAAGATTTACTTGATTATTCCTAATGCTTTTTTACGATTCAGGCCACATGTCACCTCTTCCAGGAGCTTCTCCTGGCTCCTGCCCACTCCTTGGCCCTGCCAAACTGGGCGAGGAGCTCTTTGGTGTACTTTCCTCTTCACTGCATACACTACATCACTCCTTAATTATCACATTAGACTGTGAGCTCTTTGAAAGCAGGAGTAATGTGTCATTAATCTCCAGACCTTCAGCAACCATTCCAGTCTCTAATACACAGTCTGTGTTGAATGAATAAATGCAAAATGCCTTGCATGGTACCTAGAACATAATATTAATGCTATCTTATTTTATGTTCGGAAAGCACTAACAGTGCAATGAGCATTAACTACTAAAAAGAAATATTTTAGTTATAAGTCAAGTTATGGAAGGTTTTAAAATGATTAAAACAGTGAATGTGAAGAATCTTATGTTTCACTTTTATAATGACTTGTTATTTTTGAAATTCACAGCTTGGATAGTGAAAGAAGTGAGAGAGTTTGAGTTCCAGTACTTTCCATGCTCTACCATAACACTGCAGAATGCAGAATTCATTTCAGACAATTCTTTTTTTCAAGAGTTTTTATGACATAAAAATAAATGTGTAAAGTTATTTTTCCTATTGTCACTACTTACTTACTAGTCTTAGGGAAACATTAAACATTATTTTTGGAAATCCGAATGGGAAGTTTTGGCCCATGAAGTCAATGTCTACTGTCCAGAAGGACTGACTCCAGGTGAGGCCCATGTCTGTATTGAAATCAACAGTCAAAGCCCTGGCATATTCTCAGCAAAGGGCAAATGTGGGCATACCCTCATAACAATCCTTGTCTTTTCATTGAAAAATCAGTCTCATACCTACTGACTTATTCTTTTCCCATGAAGAGGTCCAAATCTTCCAAAGGACTCTGATGGTCCCGAGGACTATATTCCTACCTGACTTTCCAGAAAGTTCCATAGATTCACTCTTAATAGACGTACCCCAGGCAGATCAGGTAACTGAAAGGCACAGAGTGAAGTTAGCATTTTTCCATTTGCAAGTCTAAGGGCCCATGTTCATGGAAACATTTCTTCAATTTGACAATAAGGGAACACACCTGCTACAATCACTGTGGAATTCTACAGCCTTAAAGGGCTAAAGGCAGTGATTCTCAATCTTGACTTAACATCAATATTGATATCATCTAGGAAGGTCTGGAAAATATTGATGCCATCCTGGAGAGGAGATTCCTGTGTAATTGGTCTAACAGCCTGGGCATCTGGACTTTGAAAAAGTTCTCCAGGTGTTTCTAATGTGCAGCTAACGTTGAGAACTGTTGCTTTGAGGTCTATAGTTGTGGTTCTCATCCCTGAGTGCACTTTGGAATCCGGGAAACTGAAAACATCCCAGTCTTCACCACCTCCCTCTAAATCAATGATTCTTAAAGTTTAGCATAAGTCAGAATCGCCTGGAGGGTTTCTTAAAACACAGATTGCTGGTTCCACCCCCAGAGTTGCTGATTTAGTAGTTCTGATTTGGGGTCTGTGCGTTTGCACAAGTTTCTAACAAGTTCCCCTATGGTGCTGTTGTTGCTGGTTCTAGGACCCACTGTGAGAACCACTGCCATAGATATTATCATTTATTTGGCTCAGAGTATTTTATATTTCTAAACTGAAAAATATTTGAAATCCACACCAAAGAGCTATCTTCCTGTCATTTCCAGTTAATCAAGCCTGCATTGTAATGGAGATTCTCCACAACTCCAGCTCAAGTAATTTCTTGGAATCCCTCCCCCATGGCTTTTCAGGGAAGAATGACAGAATGAAAGTAGCACAAGACAAATCTGTTTTCAACTCCTGGCTATGCTACTTAGTAGCGGGTGACCACAAGCACATCATTAGCCTTTGAGTGATCAACTCATCCCTGTTTTCCAAGAACTTTACTGGTTTGAGCACTGAAAGTTCCACATCCCAGGATATCCCTTTGTCCAGGGAAAATCAGAATGGTTGGTCACACTGACTATACCACCTCTGTTTTTTAACCGATGGTAAGGAAAACCAAGCTGACCTTGAAGAGACTCTTCAAGCATTTGAGATAGTACGTGTAAAGTGCCTTGCATGTGCACTTGCTTCATAAAGTGCAGTCATTATTATGTCCATGAAATCTTTTAAGATAGATTGTGTCAGAGAGGGGAGCATCATGCTTAATCACCATTAATATTATTTATAGTGAAGATAATGTGAGGCCCTTGGTTTGGCCAATCTTATAGAGCAATGGACCTCAACCTTGGCTGCACAGTAAAATTACCTGGGGGGTAGATTTTTAACCACCCCCTCCCCTATACCCTAATCAAACCTCAGGTGATTAAATCATAATCTCTAATGTTGGAACTCAGACATCAGTATTTTTGAAAGCTCCCCAGGTGTCATTGTGCAGCCAAGGTTGAGAACCAATTTTCCATGCAGTACTGCTCAGAGTGTGCTTTCCTGACTGGCAGTACCAATATGACCCAGGAACTTGCTAAACATGCAAGGGCATTTCACATTGCAGATGTTTACATTTTTACCTCACACATATCTTAGGCATTGTTTTTTAATTTTTGACATTTTAAATAATGCTTCAATTAATATTCTTAGATATCCAGGTGTACATACATGATTGTTGTCTTGGAAGAAATGTTTAAAATCAAAAATTATTGGGCTAATGAATATGAAACATATTGATAAATTACTCTGTTGAAATAATTTTATTTTAGCTATGTTTCTTTTAAACAGAAAATAATAGTAGTTTTATATGGACCCAAGTTGAAAATCTTTTTAAAAAAGGAGTAATTTGCTTTGTATAAATATATTGTTCTAACTAGGATTGTTCACTTTTGTTGCTGTTATTGTTTTCTAGTTTTGTTTGTTTTCATTTTTGTCTATTTTGCATTTTATTTCCTTTTTTTTGTGGTTCTCTATCATGTGCTAATTAAACACTAAGTCCTTTTATTCTCTAGTAATTCAGAAGGTATATTCAATATTTATACACTTAAATGATCTTTAGTTTTCTGATTTCTAGGTATAATAAACAAATAAGTAACTCTCAATTTTCCCTGTAAGATAAAGAAATTAATCTTCCCTCACTGTCCCTGGCCTTTCTCCCACCTAATTTCCAGGATGTTCCTGGAACTTATGGAATTTTCGACCAGATAATTATGCTATATTTTTCTTTACATTATTTACTTATCTTTTTGTTTATCTGTGATTGTGTTTGTGAAAAGTCCTTCATTTAACTGATCTCTATGATTGCCAGGATACTCTCTAAAGAACTGGTACATGAATGGTTTATTTTTTGGAGGTTATATACTGACATGTGTCTTTCAGCCATTGCTGAAAATGAATGAGAGTCAAAGGAACATTTGATCTGGTTCCTCAATCACAATCCTTTCTCTTCAAAACTGTTGACGTTTCTCTTGTGTTTCTCACGGATAATACTTTGGAGAATTTTGAATTCTGTGAAATGTTTTATAGGCTACTTTTTTGATGTTTTCTGTAAGAAATCATACAGAAATAGATTTTTATCCTTCACATAGTAAGGTTTCCTTCCTTCCTTTCTTTCTTCCTTGCTTCCTCCTCCCTCCCTCCCTCTTTCCTTCCTTCTTTCTTTCTTTCTTTTTACCAGGTTTTATTTAGAAACTGGACTTTGCTTATTAGTCACTCCTGGTACTTTTAATCCACAGCCTCAGCCATTTCATTATCTGTCTTTAGGAATACTACAGATCATTATATTTCCTTCACATTTGTCACATTTGATTTACTGCAGTAGATTATAAACAGGCTTAGCTTCTCAACTAGGCTCAGAGGTATGTAAGAACCTGTGACCGTATCCCATCTCTTAAGGTTGGTATCATGGAAGATAATCTGAACCTTTAAAGTTAGACTCTTTGGGACTTTATTAACAATATAATGCGGGAGTGACTAGATCATGGGTGAGGTTCTCCATCCTTAAGAAAATTCTCCAGCACCCTTTACTCCTCCCTGCTCCCCACAAGGATGGTGCTAACCTGTGTCACTTCTTCAGCTCCCAGTCCATAGTAAGAGCAAGAGGGCTGCTGCCCCAATTCTCAAAGTGCAGTCATGATCCACTTGCACCAGAATCATTTTAGGGTGATTTTCATTTAAACTCAATCATCAAACCAGATGAATCAGGCATCTGCATTTTTATAAGTAACCCAAATAAATCTTGGACACATGGAGATTTGAGAATCTCTGATTTAGATTCTTTTTTTCCTGGAAGGATATAGAAGATTGCATGGAAGAATGAAAGATAAATCCCCCTCTAGTAGTGCAGGCAGCAGAGTCAGTGGTTGCATTGTGCTTTGATTACTTATCTGAATTCAAATTAGACAGATATTTGGGGGATGGCTAAATGGAAACTCTGAGCACTCTGTTTCTTTAGTGGCTTTTAAAGATATTCTGTGTCTTCTTAATGAACCTCTATGAATGACCTCAGTCCTGAGGAGAATTAGGCTGCTTCAAACCCACCACTTTCCTTACTTATCCTGAAGACTAAGTAACTATTAGAGCAGACATTAAACCCTAACCACCACTAGCTATACCAGATGACTCAACTCAGGTTATAATTAGGGGAAGAAAAAGCCAGAGGGAGACTGGTGGGGATTAGGGCAGGGCAGCTAGCTGGAAGGAAGAATGTTCCAAATCTTCCCCCTGAGGGGCAACTGGCTCTCCTCAGGGGTCAGCCCTGGTCAGTCTCCATAGTCATCCCCTGATATCCTTCTTAAGCCCATTGGACCCTTAATCATCCAGAAATGCCTGAGACTTAGAAGGGGGAAAAGAAATAGATTCAGATATTATAATATAGTTTAAGGCTTGACGCTTCAGAACTGTTCTGTGGATAGCATTCGAAGAAGGAGTGGTAGATCCAGGGTATCTAGGGTTTAAGGAGATTCAGGAAGGACAAATTATTTTTGGAGTTAAGAGTAGCCCTAGGATAAGAAGCCCCCATATATAGCAGGAAGAATTGTGGAGCCAGGAAATGGGCAGAGTGTAATTCCTAAGACAGTTCACCTTAAATAATATTAACTCCTCAGAGATGGGAAGGTTGGGAGGAGGAAGAGAATTACAAAGGAGAAGTCTCAGAAAGTCCTTAGCAAAGCTACAGGCTTTCTACCATCTGAACCCTGAATCCTGCTCACTTCTCTGGCCCCAACTTCCTATTGACTTTTTGCTATAGCCATGCTTCCTGAAAGGCTCTGACCACCCCATGCTCCCTCCAGCACGGGACTCTTTGTAAGTACTGTTCGCTCAGCAGGAATTAGTTTGCCCTCTGTCCCTTCCCACTGAACATACACCACTTTCCTAGGGAAGCTGGACCTGAATCCAAGCCTGATCAAGTCCTCCTGTTCCAGTGTCTTCCATTGCACTGGTTATAGTTTTTCTCCATGGCAGTAAATATAGACAAACTTTGCTTTTGTGTCTGTGATAACTCAATTAAGAGCTAACTGCCCTACCAGACTGCAGGCGTGGTTAATGAAGAACCTGAGCCCTCAGGTTTTATTTACCATTGTCTCTACCTCCTTAGAACAACATTATTATTTATGAAATATATGAAGAGAAGGTGCCATCCCATTTGTTGAATGCCAGACTCACCAACAGAAAAAGACACATCTCATTTTTTAACTGAATCACTTTGCTGTACACTTGAAACTAACACAACATTGTAAATTAACTATACTTCAATTAAAAAATAAAAATTTAAAAATACATACATTAAAAAAAAATTCACTTTCATTTATGTGTGTGAGACCCAACAAAGATTTTGGGGGCTTCCCTGGTGGCTCAGTGGTTGGGAGTCCGCCTGCCGATGCAGGGGACACGGGTTCGTGCCCCAGTCCGGGAAGATCCCACATGCCACAGAGCGGCTGGGCCCGTGAGCCATGGCCACTTAGCCTGCGCGTCCAGAGCCTGTGCTCTGCAACGGGAGAGGCCACAACGGTGAGAGACCCACGTACCGCAAAAAAAAAAAAAAAAAAAAAAGATTTTGGTTTGTGTCAGAGAGTAAAATTCAGTTCTTACTTTAGCCAGAGAGGTTTCCTTTTCCTCAAATACTATTCTAGTTTTAAATAAATTCCATCACTCTCAGGAGAGTACAGTGGGAACCATTCCGTCCCCACATGAGCAATCCTGGACTGTCATTGTGAAGAGGTCTGTGCTTTGAGAGCCACATCTTCAGGAAGGAGCCAAAGTACGATAGACAGCAGTGAAAACACCACCAAAGCACAAGGCCTTCTTTTGTAAGCTTGTCCCTACGAACTTGTGTCAACTGCTCCCTGATCCAGAATCACCCAGTTAAACAAACCAGGGATTACCCATAAACTCACACAAAACCAAACCTTCCAGGCCCTTTATAATCCTTGAGACAGTCTCTACCTGTTCACATTCATTTAGGCTCTGATAAAATGGCAGGGAAAGAGCTTCCTTTCCAAGATTCTTAGGATGCAGAGATTAGCTCAGTTTTCCCTTCAAAATGACATTTTCCAAACCATACAAGCAAAGTTTCCTTTGCAGCAGCCCACTGAATTGCAAACGAAACCAACCAATGGTCCATGTCACTTATAAGCTATTCTAACCTCAAATACTCGCCCCAGAAATCATGGCTGGACAAATTTGAAATACCCAAACCTGGATTAAGCCTGTAAGCTTCAATCGACTTCACCTCAAGCCCAGCTCCCTAGTTTATCATGTATGACATTACATCACTTCATTGCAATGAAACATATAATCAAAAAGCCAGACTCCACTTTCCTCTGGGGTTTTGGAAGAGCAATTCCTTTTTAGGGGTAAAACTATGAGCTGTGAACTTGTTCTCCACATTGTCGGTCAAGAATCAACCCAAACATTCATCCTTTTAAAGAGGGGTTGCCGTGTAATCAAACCACTCCCTGGCCTGTTGATTTGTCCCCCACCACCCAAATAACTATGTGTGCAGGTCACTTTGTGGGAAATATCTCAGCAAACAACTCCACTCTTCTCTCATTTGACATTATTGGAAAGTTCAGGCAAGAAAAGACAGACTTTGGGAGATCAGGTTTCACGGACTATGACGAGTCAAGGGTTAGGAATATAAGAACCCTGTTGCCCAGGCACTGGGCTTGGGGTGTAAGACATTATCTCCAGGGCACCTAACTTAAGAACAGAGAATGACGTTCAGATTAGAAGATGGACATAGGGGAACTTGAGAGCACAGCACAGAACTGAAGTTGGAGGTAATAGAGTGAGACGATAATTGTGGAAAGCCAACTGGTCTCAGGAAAGAGGTGAACCACAGCAGACCAGAGAGATCCACAGCTCTTGAGACTGTGGGTGAGACAACTCCTTCCAAACTCCCAGCTCAGGGCCAGATCAGGGATGTGTGCCTGAGCAGGTCTGAGGCCACAGGTCCGAGCATGTAGACCTATGGGCATGGAAGAAAGGACTCCAGGGCAAGAAACCAGGCTCCCAACACAAGCTCAGGCAGCAGCCACTCCCTAACCTCCAGAGGAGCATAGTAAAGCCAGGCGAAAGCCTGTCATCCTGGTAATCCTTCATGATTCCCAAGGAGAGAAGGTGTGTTACAGATGGAATAGGAAGAGAATGTTTTGAAATATGCAAATCATTCCACTCACAAACAGTTAATAATTTAAAATAATCTTTGTTTGCTAAAACTTTGAATATTATGAACTGCGGCACGTCAGAAAGCATACTGATACCGTAAACACCGCACGTGTACTCATCTTGAAGTTTTATTCTATTTTACTTCTCAGAAAAGGAGCAACCTGTTAAAGGATGATAAAACAGGCTGCTAGGGCTCATACTTCCGCACTGCAACAGGAGTGAGTCTAGTTTAGTCTAGGTCAATAATTAGAGACAGATCTAATTTCTGCCAGGTCCTATGGGGCCACTAGGACCACAAGGATGAAACTGACCCAGTTCACCAGGTGGCTCGGGTAAACCATAGCCCACTGGCTTGGGCAGGTCATTGCTGAACATCTGTGGTCTCCCTTTGAGACAAGCAGCATCTTTTCTCATACTGAGGCAGGGGCACATTGAGGAAGGGGCAGAGCTAATATTATTGAGTACTTACCACATACAGGCTCTGTGTTAAGTGTTTTACATCTATTGCTCCACTTAAATCTCATCTCTGGCAGGTAGTATTTTACTTATCCCTATTTAACACGGAAGGAAACTGAAATGCAGAGAACTTAAATGGCTTTCCCATGAACACTAGTGAGTGGGTGTATTAATTTCCTCTTGCTGCTATAACAAATTACCACAAACTTAGTGGCTTAAAATGACACAAATTTATTGTTTTACAGTTCTGTAGGTCAGAAGTACTGTATGACACAGGTTTCACTGGGCTGAAATCAAGGTTTCAGCATGGCTGTGTTTCTTTCTGGAGGCGCAGAGGGAGAATCCGTTTGCTTGCTTTTTTCAGCTTTTAGAGGCCACATTCCTTGGCTCGTATCTTCCTTTCTCCATCTTCAAAACCATCAACGTAACATCTCTCTGACCCGCTTCCATTTCTTTCTCTGGCTCTGATTGCCTCTGCTTCCTTCTTCCACTTTTAAGAATCCCTGTGGGGCTTCCCTGGTGGCGCAGTGGTTGAGAGTCCGCCTGCCGGTGCAGGGGACACGGGTTCGTGCTCCGGTCCGGGAAGGGTCCACATGCCGCGGAGCGGCTGGGCCAGTGAGCCATGGCTGCTGAGCCTGCGCGTCCGGAGCCTGTGCTCTGCAACGGGAGAGGCCACAGCAGTGAGAGGCCCGCGTACCGCAAAAAAAAAAAAAAAAAAAAAAAAAGAATCCCTGTGATTATATTGGATCTACCCGGATAATCCGGGGTCATTTCCACGTCTGAAGATCAGCTGTTTAGCAAACTTAATTCCATCTGCAACCTCAATTCCCCTTTGCCATGAACACTAAGATATTGATAGGTTCCAGGAATTAGAATGTGGGCATCTTTGCAGGGACATTATTCTTCCTAACACAGGGGGACAGGTAGGATCTGAACCCAAGGAATCTGGCTCCAGAATCCATGAGCTTAATCAGGAGACAATGGCAACTGCTTGGAACATGTGACCATTTACACAGCATCCACAGCCACCTATGCAGTTTGTACAAGGTACATTTAAATGAAAAGTTACTATCTGAGCAGAGATATTTACCCTACTGGCTTTTCCCAGTGTATTTCTTTTCAGTTCCATTTAGGTAACCTTGTCAAACTAACCAATGCTATTTAGACTGAAAACTATTTTAGACTCTGATGCCCCCTCCCCATTCCTACCCTAATGACTCTGCTCTATGTCTCTCTCTCTGTCACTCCCAACTCACACACACACACACACACACACACACACATCAGTCACTCATATGTATACATACATAGTTTCATCTCCAGTCTTTCCCCACATTTCAGGTAATAAGACACCCACCCACCCAGTTTCTCACTATAGATAACTTAGGAGCCCTCCTCAAATTTTCCCCTCTCTTGATTACCCACACATCTAATCCTTTAACAGATAACACCAGCCTTACTTCCAAAACAGATCTCTGCCCACTTCTCTCCCCCTTCACTGCCCTATTGTGATCCAGTCAACATCATCTCTCACTGGGACACCCCCATCTCATCTTGCTTCCAACACTCACCCTTCTGCAATCCATTCCCCACATAGCAC
This sequence comes from Pseudorca crassidens, assembly GCF_039906515.1. Taxonomy (NCBI): domain Eukaryota; kingdom Metazoa; phylum Chordata; class Mammalia; order Artiodactyla; family Delphinidae; genus Pseudorca; species Pseudorca crassidens. The sequence continues at coordinate 69,773,180 of NC_090310.1, forward strand.
AAAACGTCATTTTTATTTAACACCAGTAGGATGGATTACCCATTACTGCTTGAAACCCTTCACTGGCTCCCCAAGCTTTTCAGCACAAAGACCACTATTTGTAATGTGTCTAGTAAGCCTGAAGGATCTGCCCGCTGCTGACTCTTCCACCTTCAGCCTGAATTTTGCTCCCTTTTGCTCACTCTTCTCACACCTTCCTGGCTTTTTTCAGTCCTTGACCACCACAAACATGTCCACGTCCAGACCCACTCGCATGCTGTCCTCTCTACCTGGAACATTCTTATGTAAACTCATCACCTGCCTAACTCAGCTCTCCATATACCTCAAGTCTCTGTTTAAATACCTTGTCCCTAGATAAGTCTCTCCTGGCACCACACACACACACACACACTCACCTCTGAGAGCAACCTTTGTTTAATTGTGTTTATGAAGAAAATATCATTTCATTATATAATTATATATACATATCATTAACTATGTGAATATTCTTTTAATGCCATTCTCCCTCCACTATAAGGCCTTTAAGGACAAGGGCTATGCCTTCTTTTCCTCACTATTGTATTCCTGTCACCTGGAACCTAGCACACAGGTGCTCAACAAATACATGTTCTAAAAATGCTTCAGAGATGGTGACCCAGTCCATCTTCCAGCACATTGTCATCATCACCATCATCACAACCACCACCACTATCATCACCATCCTCGTATCTCATGTTTTTGTGTCTTATAGATGACAAAAGAAAAATTCATGTTTGCATCCCATCATAACACTTTGAGATGGGTAGAATAACTATCATTCCAAGGCTGTGTAAATTGAAGCTCAAAGAGAAGTGTGATCTCCCCAGGGAATACCGCGAGGGGGTCTATGGCCGGTTCAAACCTGCTGTGCCTCTAGACCCTCCAGTCCAGGATGAGGGTCCCCTATGGTTATAGCCAGGAGAGAGCAAGAAGGGACCCCGAGGAAGGGCAGTGGGGCTCCTGAGGCCCAAGACTCCAGAGGGAATCACCAAAAACAAATTTGGTTTTCTCTAGGATTTGATTTTCCTCTCACTATTCATGATGAGGGGGCAAGAGAAGGGCCTGCCCCACTCAACTGCTCTCAGTGCTAATATGCGGCTGTGGTAGAGTGATTATGAATGTTTCCTTTCTGTGAGCTTTGAGAGGAGGGCTATACTCGTGGTCAGCTGTCTCCTGCAGAGGGCTAGCTACATGGAGGTAGAGGGGAAAGGAAAGGCATGGACAGTTATCAGGGACTTTCTTTGTCACTGAAGATAAAAACAAGATCCTGTATAGAGCCCACAAGATCCTCCATGTTCTATCGTATTTCCTTTTTCTCTTTTCTTTCTATCCGCACAAGTCTTTTGGATCTCAATCTGTGTGAACATCCTCAGTTATACACCCACCGGGAACCAGGTTTCTTTCATTTATTAGTATGATTGCTTTGTTGCCTTCTGTCTGTCCTGCTAGACTAGGGGTTGGCAAACTGTGGCCCACAGACCAATTCTAGTCCTCCACCTGTTTTGTAAACAAAGTTTTATTTATTTACATATTGTCTATCATCACTCTGACACCGCAACAGCAGAGCTGAGTAGTCGTGACCAACACTATCTTCGCTATCTATTCCTTTGCAGGAAAAGTTTGCCAACCTCTATACTAGAATACAATAAAAGAACCATGTCTGTGTCTGCTTTTACCCACCATTTTTGCCACTGGTGCCTAATAGAAGGTCTGACCTATAGAAGAGTCAAGAACTATTTTTGGAATTATGAATGAAAGAATAAAATTGTAGCCTGCCCAGGTTATTTCTGTACAAAAATCTTATTCAGTCTCCCTCTTAAGACTGGAAAGCTCAAGTACTGTTAGCTCTATTCAGAAATTCAAGTTGGGAGAAGTTGAAAATCTCAACCAAACCCATGTATATTCTGGGCAGTATGAACAGGAGTCCAAGTCAGCTCTCTCATGATACCTGGTAGAGAAGGCCTGGTAGAGGCCTTGAGATGAACAAAACTGTGATTCCACTTATATTCTCTCTCAATCCAAAGACAGGCTCACTCCACTAACTTCTACCTTTTGGACACTCTTCTAGGAACTTTACATACATTGAGAGAAACTAGTAGTTTTGCCTTCCATTTATATATCAGGGATCTAATGGGGCCTATCTTTCCTCTTTCCTTGATTCCAACAAAACTCGTTATTCCAGATGCTTAATACAACATTGAAGATCTTCTTTCTAAAACATTGGGAGAATACGTCGAGAAGGCACCCAGTCCTGAGCCCATCCAATGTGTGGAAGAGGAGGCGTACCTACAGCAGAGTAGCATAAGAAAGCATAATTACTATATGCAGGACACCAAAAATAACAACTTGCAGTGTGCAGACCAATCAGAGAAATGAAGAGGTACTTGGGGGTATCACCAGACACTGATTAGGAACGCAACGTTTGGGGCTAACCTTTGATGAGGTAAGATCAAGGGAACATAAAGCATATGATTGCAGCCATGTTCTATGGAATGTGGGAATTATATTTCACCCTGGATCCAAAGCACAAACATAAATCAACCACAGGGCTTTCTTGAACAAGGTAGAACCTACAACCTCTCTATGCTCCTCTTATCTGCCAGTCAGTGGGTACCAAGAGCTAAATTTAAGTAATATGAGTGGCCGATAGTCTAGTTTCCTGGAGACAAAACCTGAAATATATGGTTTATATGACTTTTTATGGATATTTAGGGGATCTCTGACTCAAACAGTTTAATCAAGTGTCTCAACTCCCACAGAAATTCATATTTGTAATCCTTACACCTGGTCAAGAGAGTGACTCAGCAATGTGTTTGGCTTAATTAATGAATTTAAACTATAATGTAATTTACTTTTTATTTTAGCAACTATTACATACCAGGCTCTATTCTAGACATTTTATGTATTTTGGAAGGGGAGGAGATAATGGGTTTGGCTTCCTTATAAGTTGATTTTGAAATACATGTGAATTTCCAGATAAAGATTCATTTGCTCTTTTCACAAATGTTAACTGAGTACCTAATATAAGCCAGGCCCTAACCCTAGGCGCTGGGGAAACAGAGGTGAAAAAGATATGGTCCCTGTGTTGTAAAAGCATGCACTTTAGCAGGAGAGAGAGGCACGGAAATAACTATAATAACATGTAGTAAGCTACTCTATGATAATAATGACAGTAACAACAGTAATAATGTATTCAGCTATAATTTATTTAGCACTTATTCTAAGATAGACATCTTAAATAAATGACCTCATTAAATATTATTAACCCTGTAAGGTATTTATTCATCGCCCCAATTTATAGATGGGGAAACTGAGGCTTAACTAGGATAAACTACTTGACAAAGAACTTAAAACTAGTCTACTTAGGTCCATCTGACCCCACAGCTTCTTATCGCCATCCTACACTACCCACCTCCTATTAAAATTTCAGAGATATGTGTGCAGTGCAATGAGAGTACAGAGGACCCGAGAGCTAGAAGGGGAAGAATGGAAAGTCTTCATAGGAGGATGAGATTTGAGTCAGGCCTTAAAAACAAAAAAAAGCTAACATTTGCTAAGCTGTGAAAGATGAGTGCTGAGTAGCAATGAAAGCTTGAAGTCAAGAAAGTTTCTGCCTTTTTAAGGAACAGAGAGATTAGCACAGCTGGAAGATAGGCTGCATTGAAAGAAATGTGGAAAGATGTGACCAGAGAGAGACACTGGAACCAGATCTACATAGTCCCTGAGGACCAGCCATGTTAAAGGTCTGTGACTCTTTCATAAGGAAGATCCATTGACCCTTTCTAGGCAATGGAATAGCAAATGTCCATAACATTTAGAGTATGGAGTCATACCCTCACCATGTCTAATGCCTACTATAGTGCCTGGTGCAAGGTAGGTGCTCAGTGTTTGTTGGATAGACTAATACATATTCTTAAAATAACTCCCTGGACAGTGATGTGGAGGATACATTGGAGAAGGAAAAGACCAGTGGCAAAATATAAGGCAAGAGCTTGTTGGAAAAATATAGAAGAAAGATCATAGATAGTAAAGAATTTGATGCGAGAGAGGCATTTGAAGTAGAACTGACAGATCTTAGTGACCAAATGACCATGTGGGCTCAGACAGAGAACGTAGTTGGAATAACTTCCAGAATTCCTACGTGCATCTGTAGTCTCAATACGGAATACAGAAACCGGGGGATAGAGTTCGGAATTTTAAGTTTGAGGTGCCTTTGGAACATGACTGCACAGATCGGGGGCCTGATATGAGTGACAGAGAAGACTCATTCAAAGTGGCTGCCAGCAGGTCTCTCTCTTTCCTCAGGCCTCAGAGGGTCCTGGTGGCAGTGAGGGCCACCCCCGTGGCTCATTGGTCACACAGTGTGAACAATCGTGATGAGAAGACAGAAAAAAACTCTGTATCAGAGATCCTGAAGGTGAGAGGAACTAAAACGCAGCAACCTGACCGTTCCAAGCACGTAGTTACCCTCAGTAGGAACTAGAGGCAAAGCCAGGGCAGATTCTGTAGGCTCTTCCTGTGGAAAGTTTATGAAGCCCAGATTGGAGAAAATGTTCTGATAGTTTTAAGTCTGGCATTTTAAGTTGGAATGCTGTCCCGAAGTAGCACAGAACGGCACAATTCAATAACTCTGACCATTGTGGAAAAATGCCATGTGCCAACAGCAATTTTCCATAATTTTGTTCAGAAAATCTGAAAGAAATGCAGAAAATGGATTTGCAGCCCTGGCAGCAGGCAGAGAAACAGTAGCAGAGGGCTGCAGGCCAGTAATTGATGTTTCAAATATCACTGACTGCTTTGCCTGTAATTTTAGGGGAGAATGATAATAATTAAAAGCACAAACTTACAAGTCATTTCTGAGGAGGGAAAATGCTGAATGCACTTAAAGTGAAGGGGGTTTGTTGAAATGTTTAACTTTTTCCAGATAGCTTTCAGATAGGCAATGATTAATTTTGTGTTCACAGAGTGACTTTCTCCCCAAATGTTCCAAAGCGCCACAAATGGAAGATTACTGATCCACGGGATTATCTGGGAGCCAATAAGAAAGCTATGCCCACATGACATTCCCAAACATTCAGACCTTACCTGATGGTATTGTTTTTTGTCACAAACAACACACTCCTTGAAAGGAAAATTAAGCCTTCCTCCCATTATGGAATCAGTTGTTATAATCATTCATGGAAAATTAGATTTGAGACTTTGCTATGAGGCAGATTTGAACTTGAGTCTACAGTCACCCTTATTAGCTCTGTAATCTTAGGCACATCACTCAACTTCTCTGAGCCTCCATTTCTTCTTCTGGAAAATGGGTATAACAATAGCTCTTACTTCCCATAGGGTAAATATTGAGGATTACCTAAATTAAGTAAAACAATTGGCACAGTTCCCCGTTTAGGATAGGTGCTCAAGAAAGATTAGCTATTATTAATATAACTATTGTGGCTAAAATGACAAAGGCACACTCTTTTTGTATGTGTATTTATTTTTGCTGATGGAATGTAATTTCCTCAACTACAATTTGGCTAAATCTTCTTGACATTGCAAACAAACAATCAAACAAACGAAAACAGCCAAAGACTAAACTGAGCTTCATACCCCTATGCAGAAAGGAATCCCCTTCAGTTACCAAATTCAAGGACTCAGTTTTCCATATCTCTAACCCCATTTCCTATCACAGGTCTGGACATACAGTGAGAACTCTATAAGTGTGTGTGTAGCATACAAATTTCTAGATCGACATAGTTTTATCCCTCCACTGTGATAAAGGACAGGGGACCCTGGTACATTTTCAGCTTCTTTTTAAAAATATTTTATTGGAGTATAGTTGATTTACAATGTTGAGTTAGTTTCTGCTGTACAGCAAAGTAAATCAGTTATATGTATATAACTTTGAAGAGTTTATATATATATATAGATAGATAGATATTTATATATCTATCTATATATATATATGAACTCATATTTTAGATTCTTTCCCCAAATATGTCATTACAGAGTATTGAATAGAGTTCCCTGTGGTATACAGTAGGTCCTTATTAGTTATCTATTTTATATATAGTCGTGTGTGTACGTCAATCCCAATCTCCCAATTTATCCCTCACCCCCCTTACCCCCTGACCTTATCAGCTTCTGATGACTAACCTTGTGCTTCCTCCAACACCACTAACCGTGACATCTGGGTTTATTCGTGTGCAAACTCTCTCTTCCTTCCAACACTGACCGGGGGTGACCTTCTGTAGCTTGGCTTGACAGAGGAGATAACAAGCTATGTCCAAAAAGACAAAGCTATTGGTTGACTGGGATACTGTGATTAACAAGTGAAGTGAACACACTAAGCAAACGCTGTAATTGTAGTGGCCTGCTATTAACAATGCAGTAAACATAGTCATTTTGCCTTATTCTTTCACACCATCAACCTCTTTCTGGCCTATCAGAGTGAATTTTCTACTCCAGACTATGTTTACTCACTTCTTTAGTTTTGACAGACATGACCCTACTTGTTGCTTCATGATTCTGAATATGGACTAGAAACCACCAGGAGATGAGAGGCAGGGCTTTAACTTTTTTTTCCCAGCTTAAAACAGGACCTCTGATGCCCCGGAAAATAATTTACAGCAGGTAGACACACTGCATAGAGGTGGATAAGTGTATGTCAGGCTGGTGGCTTGTATCAGCCTGAGAAGTGATTCTGTCCTGACTAGCTTAGCTTGCAGGAAAAACAGGAAGCCATCATGAAAAATCATACACTTCCTTCTCAGCGCCTCCCTAAATAATATGTTGGCAATCTAATCCAGCTGTATTTTTGTGCAAGAAACACCTTTATTCAAATGCAAGACTAAATGCTCTAAAAGTACCTACACCATTTTGCTAACCCAAAAAATCTAGACACTGAGTTGGGGGAAAAGGGCTGTGTTTTCTCCCTGGAAATTGTGTGTCATGAAAAACTGAGATTCCAGGGGGTAAATATCAAACCAAAGAATTTAAGGACCAGCCAAGCAGCAGTGAGACAAGGTAAAAAAGGGATAGCAGACCATCTTGTTGATTTCATTTTACAGAGAATAGCAAATAGAATTATTCGAAATGAATTTTCCAAGCCAAACTCTGTTGGATTGTAATCATAATTTAGTGTCAAGATGAAGGTGACTGAACACCTATGATGAGTTAAGAATGGCAGTGTAAGTAGTTTAAAAAAATAAATAAATAAAATATGGAGCAGAGCTACAAGGGAACTCTCAGCAGGGAGGGATTCACCTGTCATTCTATGCTGATGACTCGGTATGCCCCAGGAACACCCAGATTGGACTCACATCCCTGGACCTAGGAGGTAGGTGTTTCCATTTAAGACTCAGGATCATTTGTTATTTTCCACGCCTCTCCTTTAAATGGAGATGGATTCATTCCAATCCCCACGTACTTAAGTTGGGGGGTTTAAACAACGCCAGACTAAAAGGCAGATACTGAGGGAATGAAAGGGATAGTATGCCATTTAAACAGAGATCCCCAAGCCTGGATGGGTACCAGAATCACCTGCTGGTGTTGTTAAATAGATTATGAGGTCCTACTCAAAACTAACTAGATACAAACCTTTCTCCACTGAACTGACTTTGAACCTTAGTGAAAAGTAGTTGCCCACATATGTGTGGGTCTACTTCTGGGCTCTCTAGTCTGTATTATTGTTTCATCCATCTATATTGACACACTGCCACACTGTCTTAATTATTGTAGCCTTATGTCTTGAAATCACATAGCATTAGTCCTCCAACTTTGTTCCTATTTTTGTTCCTTGTATGTTGTCATTTTTCCCTTGTTGCTTTCAATAATTTTTCTTGGTCTTTAATTTTTGTCAATTTGATTACTATGTGTCTCGGCATGTTTCTCCTTGGGTTTATCCTGCCTGGGACTCTCTGCACTTCCTGGATGTGGGTGGCTATTTCCTTTCCCGTGTTAGGGAAGTTTTTGACTATAATCTCTTCAAATATTTTCTCGGGTCCTTTCTCCCTCTCTTCTCCTTCTGGGACCCCTATAATGCGAATGTTGGTGTGTTTATCATTGTCCCAGATGTCTCTTAGGCTGTCTTCATTTTTCTTTATTCTTTTTTCTTTATTCTGTTCTGCAGCAGTGAATTCCACCATTCTGTCTTCCAGGTCACTTATCCGTTTTTCTGCCTCAGTTATTCTGCTATCGATTCCTTCTAGTGTATTTTTCATTTCAGTTATTGTATCGTTCACCCCTGTTTGTTTGTTCTTTAATTCTTCTAGGTCTTTGTTAAACATTTCTTGCATCTTCTTGATCTTTGCCTCCATTCTTTTTCTGAGGTCCTGGATCATCTTCACTAGCACTATTCTGAATTCTTTTTCTGGAAGGTTGCCTATCTCCACTTCATTTAGTTGTTTTTCTGAGACTTTATCTTTTTCCCTCATCTGGTAAAAAGTCCTCTGCCTTTTTATTTTGTCTATCTTTCTGTGAATGTGGTCTTCCTTCCACAGGTTGCAGAATTAAGCAGTTGGCTTTTTTCCCCCTCTAGATTCCTGAGACTTTGCACTGGAAACGTGAATTAGGTAGCTCTTTTAAAAGCTCACTTGTCTATCTTGTCTCCATTTAGAAACTTGATATGGAGTATTTCTCTTTTTGCTAGTCAACTTTCTAGAACTACCTCTCTTAAAATATTTGTTTACTGGTCACTTCTCACAATGTCCACCCAACTTGTTTCTCTAAATGCAATCCCTAAATTTTTATTATGTCTATCCTCCCTCAATAACTTTATATTTGTTCAAACCCATCGTTTTACTTACCCATCCCCCTGGACCCACATAAAGGGCGTTTGCTAGCAGACTTTCATGTGAGTCACCTCCCAGTTGCTCACTACCAATGTTAACATATGAAAACCAGAGTGGTATTTTCCTTTTCCTTATTCTGGCCACAAAGAATTACAGTCACATTCACATAAAATTTTGTTTCTATGTTTTCATTGCATCTGTCCCTGGCCTTGACCTTAGAAGAAAAAATAATTATTCTTGATTCCCCATGTATGTTTGATTCATGCTGTGGCTTCTTTAAAAAACTTGGAAGAGTGTGAAGAGTAGAGATGAAATAAAGGACATCTATCCATCTGCCATTCATGTTAAGGAAAGCAAGACCCATGTATTAGGGGTTAAAGATTTCTACAGTGCACAGAGTCACCTTTGGTAAATGATCTCATTTAACAACTGTCACTGGGAAATCACACCCTGAGTTCATACATCTCTCTCACCATTCACTGGGACACTGGGCTGTTGCATATTGATTAAGTCCCCAGAGAGCAAAGACTTGCATATAAAACTGCAAACAACTCAGCAAAGTTGCTAAAAATAATTATATTTCAGTAGATGATTCTAAGCAGAAAGGAAGAAAAAAATGTATTTATCAAAACCAGAAATATCCAACAGACAGTGGAGTGGAACTGAGCAAAATCATATATAAAAATAGTATTTGAGTCCCACCTGATTTTATTGATAAGGACTGTAACAATATGATACAAATGTACCTTGTGTAGCATTTGTCATCTAACTCTGGCTCTCAGACACTTCATAGCATTAGATAATGCTGTTACAGAGAGATCTAATAGCAGAGGGACAGGAAAAAATTAAAAGACCAAAGTCAGGTAGGCACAGTGGTATGCCAAATGAGATTTACAAGTGGATTAGTAGACTGACAGGGCCCACATGATTCCAAAAGGCCAGTTAGAGAATATTTTAGAATGACAAAGATTAAGGCCAAGAGCCTCTGAAAGGAACAAGAAGAAAAATTGTGATCCCATACAGATGTGTGGAGCAGCTAACAAGCACCCACCATTGCTCTAATCCCTTCCATACACTCTATTGCATTTTATCTTCACAGATCTCTCTGATATAAACATCAGCATTTTAACCTTACACGGGAAAAGGAACTAATCCTTGGAGAAAGTAAGGGTTAGGTCCCAAAGTCAGGTAAAAAGGGCCAGAAGCAGGATTCAAGCCAAATCTTCTAGCTCATGGTTCTTAGACTTTAATGCTTATGTGGGCATACACACACGCACACACATGCACATATCACCTGGGGGAGCTCATAAAACTGTACATTTCCAGCCGCCACCCCCCATATATTTTGACTCAGTCGGTCTGTAGTAAGAGTGTGTAGAGCGTTCGAGGATTTAGAGTTGATTAAAGAAAAAGCTAAGACCATGAGAGGCAGTAACTACAACAAGTTTTATTGGGCTGTACTTGGACAGGGTTGATGCAAGGAGAAATCTGTCACAGCATGAGACCATCCAGAGGCTTCAAGGGGCCACCGTGTAGAAGAGGAGGAGAGCAAGAGAACTCCCTGAGGAGGAGGACCTGACCTTCTCTCAGCAGCACGGTAGGGAGTCCCTGGGTCCCAGCACCCCAACGGACAGCAGTGGCTGAGGGCCTTATAACTACAAGGTCCTATCTTATCAATGGAGAATAGCCTTCAGGTGAGGTTTTTAGGGATATGCAAAGAAGATGGGTTGTATGTGGCTAAAAATCTGCTTGTTTGGGTTTTTTTTTTTAAACAACTGGCTGTGTAAAACTTTGGGTTTGGCACTGGTAGGCTTTTGAGGTAACAGGTCTCAGTCTGCAGTGAAGAACAATCAAAAGAGCGACAGACAGACAGAGGCCATCTTTGGCTCATCTCTTTAACAGAATGGGACCCCCATTTGAAATAATTCTGTTGCAGTAGATCACATACCACATTCTGAGGAAGGAAAAGTCTTCAAACTCCATGTTTTGGGCTCTCTTCTCTGCACCGCACCTACTAACACAATGAATGAACAAGTCCACGGATGATTTCCCAGGAAAAGATGGTTTCCTGGGAAGACGGTCAGCACTGAGAATCAGTGTCAGCACCAGCTCATGCTGGTTGGCCCTCAGGGTCTGACTTAGGATGGTCAACATGCCCTCATTGTCCTATCGAGGACAAATTCTCCCCATACAAACTCAATGTTTGCAATCCTTCTTTATAACCAATGTGAGAACAGTGAAGCATTGGGCAATGAACCCTCCACCTCAGTTAGGAGTGAACAGTGAAATACACACCATATTTGAATCATTTCATGATTCATCCCAAAATATATATGAAACTATAACTGTAAGCTCACTGATGGTAGGGACTGAGTTTATCTGAGGCACAATCATACACCCAGCATCTAAGGCAATGCCTTTCCAGGGAGGTAGTTACGAAATGTGCATTAACTGAAAGAACAATATAGAAATTTCTAAGTTAGTGGGCCCTGCATATTCAAATTGGTGACCTGAGAAATTCACCTTCATGAGCCATGTAACTCCAAGCAATTCTGCCATCCTTGGTACAAATGGGGACTTCAGAGTCTGTCCTCAAGGGATGGACGCATCAAGGGATGCGTCATAAACTGAGGCTGCCACTGGGGATGAGGCATTTAAGACTACGCTCACTAAGCTTATAATATATATATATATTTTTGGTGGTGGGGGGAAGCTTTCAGGGGGAGGCAGGATTCGGAGGAGGAGTAGAGAAAGAGAAACACTGATTAGAAAAAGGCTTGAGGGACCTCGTCCTCCCTTCACTTAGGGGTAGGGGTGAAAAAAGAGATTCAGCCCTTCCTTTAAAATGTTGCCTCACTTCCTTGCTCCCACCTCATTCGTTGTGACTCCAGAATGTCCCCTTTTTATGTTTTATTTATTTATTTTTTAATTTTTTAAAATCTGTTCTCCAATGCCCAGAAACCACCTGATGGGAGGCTGGTTTTTGGTCTTGACACTTAATGTGCCATCACAACCTCAAGTTTCTCAACAAGCAGCTCCCTCCAAGCACACTCAGATTTCAACTCACATAGAAATGTTCCAAGTCCCAGCATTATGTTCAGATAGTGTGGAGACATCATGGTTCTACTCACCTCTACCCCACCCCCAATGAAAGAAGAAATACAATAATTCTAAATTGTGGATACCAATATTGTGTTTCACAAAAAATAAATATATCTAATTTCTTTTTTAAATGTGATCTGTAAATTTTGCTTCATTTTTCCTGAATTTACCATTGTGTAAAGAACGTGATTCATCTTTGCCCAAATTACCCCTCATTGCTAGGGATAGACCATGTGTTTATAACACGTGCATAGGTGATTTTAAGGTAATGTGGGTGCTTGCAGTTTCTTACATTGCCCATGGTCTTTCTTACACAGGTAACATTGCAAATGCCCTTTCCTCTACCAGAAAGCCCTTTTTGCCCTGGATAATTCCTGGTCATCCTTTAGGCATCACCTTCTAGACCCTTGCTTTTCAAAGTGTAGTCCATGCGCCAGCAGCACCAGCAGCACCTGGGAATAGGTTAGAAACACAGAATCTCAGGCCTTACCCCATCCTCCTGAATCAGAGTCTCTATTTTAAATAAATCTCTGGGTGCTTCACATGCATGTCAGAGTTTGAGAAATACAGTCCTGGAGGCTGTCTTCCTGGTAATAGTAGCAACTCACTTCTGGCTTCCATCTACTTTTACATACTTCTTATTCTATTATAGTGACTGTAGGAAACCCTCTCCTATTCTAAGAGTGGTCTTTTAAAATTGCCTGCAAGTAATTAGTTGTACTAATTGTAACTCATAACTAGAGTATGGGATCAATTTAGTGGGTCATAACTAGATTTTTTTCATGAAATAAAATAGGTTAATCCACTCTAGAATAGAATGGAAAATGTCACTCAGGTAAGTATTGTTTCATAAAACTTTTGAAACAGTACTTTTCTATGTGTGTGTTATATATATTGGATTATTTATATATATTTACTGTGGGTCATGGTTATAAAAGCTTGAACCCCACTCTTCTAGAGCCTAAGCTCCTTGAATTCAAGGACTGTTTGATCCATTCATTGTATATATAACACCTAACTCAGGGGTGGTGCAGAGTAGATGGCCCCTAAAGGTAGAATGTTACGTGGGATGCAAATTGACTTGGAAAGTCATCAACTATTAGTAAAGAAAGCAACCAATGAGAGGATGACAGAAGGCAGAGGAATAGAAAAGGTCTGGCATAATGCAGGATGCAGGAGAGCAGGAAGGAAGTTACCAACAGATATGAGTCCTTTTTTTTGAGACAAGCCTGAGTCCAGAACCTGCATGCAATTCTTGTTAACCAGATCATGTGGCTTTTAAGGGAGCCCAGGCTTCATCTGACCATGGAAGTATCCCTGAATATGCATATAAGGCATGACAGACCACAGCCATTGGCCTGAGCAATGCTAATCAGAAGTAGAAGTTTGAAAAGAGAGAGGAAAATGAAAAACTGTGTGCAGAAGATTGAGATATGGCCCCAGACAGAATCTTACATTGTAAGATAGCAAAACCAAGATAAATGATGGGCTTTCTGGAGACCAGAATCAGATATCCATGCATTCATTCCATAGTTACCTACTAAATGCAGACATTATTCTGGATACTGGAGATACAGAAGTGAACAAACTGGACAAAATGTCACTGTTCTCATGAGCTGGCATTCTAGTGAAGGAGGAAGAAGTAAATAAATAAAAACCACCTATTTGTATTTATCTTTATATTGTGTTTGTATAATACTATCCAAAATTCTGCATTTTGTTTATATGTTACATAATGTGATGATTGCAGGTGGTAATACTGGAAGAACTGATGGAAAGTGAGAGACAGTAGCCCACAGACCTCCCCTCTAAGCCCCCTCACCTGTGAGCTAGAAAAGATCAGGATAAGGTGAGAGCTACCCTAAAAATGTAAGGTCAAAGATTGATTCAGACTTTTTATGTGATTTATTTAAAAGTTTCACTTCTTTTGGTTTAACTCTAATAATCTGAGGTTAAAGAAGGTAGTATAAAAAGCTTTAGAATGGTCAAGTCCAGCGGTGTTGACCCTCTGTCCTGGACAGCCCTAGGACATCAGCATCTGGCAAGCGGCTGATTAAGAGGATAAGCCAACAGAACCCTGGCTGCCTCACCACTCTTCTCATTCAACTGGGACATGGCCACTTAACCTCTACTGTATTTATGGGGGTACATGGAAAGCTGTGTTTGGCACAGTTGTCTTGATTCTGAATAACTTTGACAATACTCTACAATACTCTCAGCTTTCCTGTAGAGAAACTAAGATTTAGCAATATTAGCTAATTTATCAAGATGCCATGTTGAAGAAAAGTTAGGGATATAATTATGAATTATGCTTGGTTTTCCAGATCTTGGTCAATTACAAAATAACAGACTTTTGAGAACGTCTTACTACGGATAGAAGTTTTCCAGGTTATGTTTCCCTTAGTAGATAGAAGAGCATGAGCCAGGCCAAGGATCACCTGCCCTATTTGACTTTGGCACTACCATTCCTTGTCTGGCAATGGAACCTACACATACCTCATCAGACACTTTTTATCAAGAGATAACAAATGGAGACTTAACTCTTGGGAAATGTCATTGTTCACATATATCCTACCTTAATCATACCCTCTGCTCCTCTGCTCTCAACCTTGGTCTATTAAAATGGGGTGGATATTATTATCTTGTTTGATTGCTTCTCAAAGTGTTTTCAAACCTTTGAAAGCAAACTGTCCATTCAAGTGTACCTCTTTGAACTCCTTCTTTACCCTGGTGCAGACACCAAGATGACTTTTATTACCTTTTTATTCTGCCAGCTCCAGGAAGGATTTTCTCTTCTTTATATCCAAAGCTGTCCAGATGCCAGTACTTTCTAACAAGTTTTCTTAGGCTCAACCTCATTTCTCATAAACAGAAAACCAACCGTGCCCGCATTTCAGAGTACCAGCCATTGGAGGTCTCCCATAGTCAAGAGAAGGTCCTCATGGTACACATCCATTGACTCTACCCCTGCTATTTTCCTCTCCCTCTTATAGCAGTTTTTCCTAATTTCTGTGGGTTCTTTGTTCACTGATCTGTATGTCTTTTTTACCAACTTGAATTGAGATGATCTATTTCCTCAAGGGTCTGATTCTTGTGTTTGCTCTTCTTTTTTCCCCTCCATCTAAGCATTTTAAATTCATATGAACAGATGGAACTGTTTTTTAAACACAGTTGCAGTTTTTCCTCACAGACACATATCCACACATTCTGGTAAACTAGCTGGGTGACCTGGGTAACCAGTCAAAAGGATTTGACAGCCATTTTCCAACCCATCCATAGCTAAGATGGTTACAGTATGGGCTGTCTCGTGGGTACATAGTTTTCTTTCTTTTCCTAACAGAGCATCCTGGCTGAAGCCATTCTGCTGGCTTCTCTGATGCCAGCCCACAGGAAAGTTTCTCCGAACCACCCTCTATAAACTCTATGTGACCACACTGGGGATGGCTACTGACTATTTCACAGCCACTTAGGCTAAACTTCTCTTTAATTCTTGTCTCCACATATTGTCTTTAGTCCTTCTGGAGTTGGAACTAGAAATATCACACATCCCTAGTGCAGCAACAACATCTGTGTTTACTTTATAATACATTTCGATAAGCACCCAAAATGCTTTAGATGAAACTGAAGGGCATTTGTGTGAGGTAGCAGATTGTGAGGAAGTTTTATGTTTCAGCATACTCTGGGGAAAGGAAAAGAAAATGGCTTTCTTTCCTGGAAGAGTAGAAAAGAGAAAGAGAGAGAGAGAGAAGAGAAAATAAAGACTAAGATGGAGAGCAAGCCACAGAAAGACAAGCTGAGGGAATCCCAACAGCATAGACTTCTCTGGGAAAAAATGGCACCTTTTAATCCCCCACAAAAAGCCCAGACTCTAGGAAAACTGTGCTGATGATGTTGGAAACGATGCTTGTTTTGTGATTGAGAACGAACTGCCCCTTTTTTCTGTAGGAGGCTGAACCCAAGAAGTGTAAATGTAGAAAGTCTCTGCTTTTCTGAGTGGAGTAAGCTCCCTAAAAAAGAGTGTGAAGAGAATAGGAACAGCTGAAAATTCCAGCCCACAGCTTCAAGTTTTCCAAAGCCTGTTTGCTTTGGCCCGCCTCTGCCATTCCTTTCTCTTTTTTCAGAAGCGTGAAAGGGCTTGGTTGCTGGTATCTGTTCTGTGGTCTCTGCTGACTCTCCCATCTGTATAAACTCAGCTCTGCCAACCAAGCAGTTTAGCAGCACTTTCTCTTCAGCTGGTTCGAAGGTCCTATTAAGTGGTACTTTGAAAGCTTGCAAATGTGTGATGCTGGCCCTGTGATGGAGGGTGTGAGGCTTAACTGTGCTGCCCTCCCTGGGGCCAGCCCTTCCTCTAGCACTAGTAGCTGAATAGGATGAGGACAAAATGAATCTAAGTCTGGCTTTGACTGTGCCTCCCCAGAAGCAGGGAAGTGGTCACAGTGCCGATGATGTGTTCACAAACGAGAGCCACTGAAGATGGGACATTGTACCTAGAGGTGTCTTCCTTCCTCTAATGATAATGTTTGTTTGAGGGTGAAGAGAGCTGTTGGAGAATCTATATTTCCATTTCTTCCAACATTCCGTTTATATTTAATTGTATCTGGGTCAACCAGCTACTATCCTTCCAAAAGCAAAAGGTTAGCGGCGTACCAATATTTTTATCCCTGTTCCCACTATAACAACTTAGCCTATTTAATTAACTATTCTTCACTAGCTGCTGCTCCATACCAAAAACATTGTCAGATATGACAATTTGCCCTGGGATCAGAAACAAAAAAATGTGTAGAATGGATGGCTTTTGCCAAGCTCAACAAGTACCACTGTGAAGTGTGAACAGTTATTAATGAAAAGAGAAGAGCTACATGTTGGTGCATCTGCTCTAAGGCTGAAGCCAGCCCAGTGGACTCTTCAGTGGAGAGAGGCTAAAATGGAAAAGTCAGGCCAGGGTAAATAACCACTCTAAAGAAACGATTTGAATTAGTGCCCCTCCAAAAGATCTCAACTACATCACAATTAAAGCCCAGGAGCCTTCACTGTGTTCCCCAAGCTAGAGATGGCAAAGCTCTACCCCAGGGCTTCTTGGGGAATTAGTTCACATAAACTACTTTAGTGTAGATACTAAAACTTTAAGACCCTGCCTCTCCTTTATATCCCTGACCTAGATAATTTATTAATCTGCTCATAATGAGGCAATATTAGATTTTATAAGATGCATTCTAAAGTTTTTTTTTTTTTACATCTGTGCAATGGAGCAAATAATACATACTTCTTAGGACTGTTTTAAATAAAATTACCTTTATAGAATGCACAATGGGTTATTAGGGACAAAACAAGTCCTCAAAAAATTAGTAACTAAAATTAAAAAAATATATATGTGAGTCTACAGTGATCTCGGCCCAGTACAATACTGTAAGAAAGAAAAAATATATATGCATTCCTAAGGCCACACTTATACTGTTATCAGTATTTCCAAAGAGGTGGACAGAGCTCTTAAAGCACAAGGAGCAGTATCTTTTTCATGGGAAAGCTCTCCCCACCCTAAAACTCTTGGACAAACACACCAGGGGGTATTTAGACATGGGGGCTCATGTAGTGGAAATTGACCACAATGGAGTCAGGACAATGGAAATTATCAGGAAACATTCCCATAAGATCAAGAGAAGCTTTTAATGTATGCTTCAAAGCACACAGGGTTACTTTTTCAAGGTGGGGCCATCAACATGAGGTAAGACCCTTCTAAAGTAAATTGGCTCATCTTCTTTTGATTCTTCCTGGATAATTGAACTCTGAGCTCCTGGAGGAAAGAGATTGTACATTTCCAGTATCCAGAATAATTAATAGTGCATAGTGAATGCTTAATAAATCAGGGCAATGACCTGGGTTCAAATCTTGCCTCTGCTACTTCCTACCTATGGTATGTTAGCATTCCTGTTCCTTAGTTTCCCCTTCTGTTAAATAGAGAGACTCCCTCATAGGGTGGTTATGAGAATTAAATGGGTCTGCATGTTGAGTGCTTACAGAAGTGCCTGGCATATAGTAAAGATCTGTAAATGATATCTGGTATGATGATGATGACATAATCTATTGGTTGCTTACAATTAGCCATTAACTCTTCTTTCTTGCAAACAGAACCACATTTTGTCAAAACCAAACATGGAAATCCTGTTCCACTTTGCCTGAGATTGGTCTGGCATGTGTCCCAGTTCTGGCCAGTGAAATGTAAGAGGGTTTCTGCTGAAGTTATATTACTATAGTTCAAGGCATTGAGAACATTCAAAGCTAGACTTTAATCTGTACAAGGACTGAATCTTTATTTTTTTAATGGTTTACTCTTACTTCCAGATATAGCCCTTCCAAATCCCAAACCAGACCATGATGGGGGGTTATTGGAGCTTCCTATCCTCGACAGCCCTGGATTCCAAATTGTGTTCCTACAGTTCCATGAGGCTATAAAAAGCTCAGCTGTTTATCAGCCTCACGGCTACCTATTCAGGTAGTTCAGAGAGCTATACTTCTCTGAGTTTCTTTCTTCTCTGGAATTGCATTGCAGTTCTTCAGATTTTAAAAACACTCTAGCTGTCCTAGTTGTTCTCAAAGAGATGTTGACCAGCATGTTGTAGTCCAGCAGAAGGAAAAGTCAAATTTTAATATTCTTGAGGACTAGGTAAAGACATGCTTGTAATATAATTTCTAGATTCAAAGATGTCTGATAAGTGGGCTAACATGAAGCTGAAAGCTGAACAGTAGTAGTTTCTGGGCAGGAAAGGCAAGAAAAGACAGTGAAAGAAAAGAAGAAAGAAAATCAAACAAAAGGATGAAATGTGAAAAGTCAAAGACCTCACGGTGTAGGTATTCTTTTTTATCTCCAGTTTATAATGAGGACTGGCATTAAAAGTAACTTGCTCAAAATGTTGGCATGCCATAGATATTGGAGTCAGTTTTGAACTCAAGACTTTCTGACTCTAGCCTATATTTAGCTCCCTTCTCAACAAGCTGATCTGACTTTATACTTTCGACCTCCCACGGTCTTCTAATTCTTGAACACTGAGAACCGGTCTGAGCTCTTTGACCCAACTGAAAACTTTGGCTAGTGAACTTGACCTTTTAATTTCTCTCTACTCCCCTTTGGCTACACAGAACTGCCTTGTTCCACCAAAAGTGATCAATCCAGGCTAACTAATCTCAGTTCTCCCCCTACACTCTCCTCTGGATTGTTCTCTCCTACAACAGGAATGAATATGAGGAATTCAAAGGATGATAAGAAGGCAGCCTTAGAGATTACTGAGTGGAATGGACTATGTCTATCACTTTCCCTCTCTCTCTTCCTCTCCCTTTCTCCCTCTCCCTTCCTTCCTCTTTCATGGGAAAGCTCTTCTTCCCTCTCCCTCCCTTTCTTTTTTCTTTTTCTTTCTTTCTCTTTCTTTCCTTAAAAAAATATTGCCTCCACAAATGCTGGGTTCTACTGGCATTGTTAAGGACTGAACATACAAGGTAGACTAAATGCTGTAATTCCTATTGATCTGGACCATGGAGGTGCGTGAACGCAGACTTAGGCTGTGTTTCCAAGTTTATCACCCTGGGGCAAAGGTGCAGATCCACAGAAGACCAATGAAGAAGAGAAAGGGTCTAAGTTATGGATAAGGCATTCTGTTGGTGCTGAAGCCAGCCTACACTTCTCCGATTTCCTAGACATGTGTCCACAACATCAATGCAAACGAAGAGCTTTGGCAATTGCTCCATGACTCCTCATTATCTTTGAGCAATAATGTCATTTTGGGCTGAATTGACCTAGTTTCTGAGACCCCATTCCACCAGAACCTTCCAGCTCTCCACTTCCCCTGGCCACAACCCAGACTGCATGGAGACATGACAGCTGAGCAGAAGCCCTGCCAATTAGAGGAATCTGCCCTTCAGGATGCCTGGCAGTGGAGAGCCAGAACATTTGACCCAAGAAAGAGATCCATCCACGGCTTTAAAAATGTATGTACTTTTTTTTTTTTACTTCTGAAGATGAGTTAGAGCCAAACTGATCAGATGACCAAGTGAGGATTGCGTGTCTCCAAATGCCTGGATGGAACCCATTGAAACAGTATCTGCTCCTGGCCTCCCATCCTCCTAAGCCTCCTCAGTAGCTGTATCCAGTCTGACTCTGAGGTTACCCTTGAAGGCAAGTTATTTGTGCTTACAAGTAATTAGTCTGGTTGACTCTTAGGACCAAGGTGCTTCTATTTGTTTAGAAGAAGTTTTGTCCTTCAGTCATTTTTTCTTTCACTAGCTCACAATAAAGCCAAGTACAATATAATTACATCTTGGTATAATAAATCTGATATGAAAGTGACTTCATCGCATTTGATACTATCTTTGATGTAAAGCCCTCCATACTTTAAAATGAAATATGGATTCATCCCTTTAGTGCAGGCAATACCTCCATTGCTAAAAGGGAAATTTCAGGGGAAGGAGAATATAAATTTGTGGGAGAGTTCTTTCATGGAAGAAGAACAGTCTTCTGGGAATAAACCTGGGTGGGAAAGGAAGGTGGAGCATACAAAGTTTGTAAAGTAGAGAGGCTCTCTTCCTCAATATTTGAGCTGAAATTCACTCCTCTATAACTTTTGTCCATTTGTGGTAGTTGTTCTGTCTGAAATAATGCCAAACAACTTTCTTTCCCCATAACAAGCTTTCAATTAATTGAATACAGAGCTCATGCCCTCTTATCCTTTTCTTGTGTCTTCTGTTCCTCAAGTTGAACATTTTCTGTCCTTTCATCTATTTCTGATATGGCATTTTGGCAGAAGGAAACAGGGGTGGAAAAAATTGTGTGAATAAGTACTCCGTGTACGCTTCAGTAAATGGCAAATCTCTCTCTGACCTGTAAGCCAACATTCTGACAACAGATCAGAGTACACACTTGGAGTGGCATGTCAGCAGGCAGCATTCCAAGCCTCTGCCTGTGAGGGGAAGCAAGAAAAAGTGGTCAAACATTTTTGCCCATATTAATTAAGAAATGTTTTGCCTTCATTGATTCTCATATGGAACTAACAATTTTTTTTAGTCACTCTTTAGCATTATTAAAACATTTATATTTTAAGCTCTTAATGAATCTTTCCTTAAGATACATTTGGAACTATTTTAGTACTTAAAACATAACTCTGCAAATGTGCTCTAGAGCATCATGACCTTTTTATTTATTTTTATTTCCTGAAATAAAAATAAACAACTACTCTTAACAACTGTCTCTATTTTCTGAAACTGTGGAACCAGAACAAAACCAGACATCAAAACGGGCTCCAAATCAGGCACAAGTTAATATTTTTTTAATTGAATTTCTAGAATAAAGCTTAGAGTGTAAATTCTGGCATTTCCCAGCCCTTATTAGCTGATAATGGCACACCTCCACCTTTCTTCTCTGACTTTTTTAGCTTGAAGGAAACCAGAGGAGGATGAGGAACAAATGTATTACATTTCGCACTATTAGGCGGCATTAGGGGTTAAACTTGTAATTAATCATAGAACTGTATTCCTGTGTTCATTAAAGTTGAAATTAACACATCTTTTAATATTACTACTAGTTTTATCAACAACAGAAATAGCTATAATGCTCCTGATTATATATGAAAGTGATTTTAATATTTCACTATTAATTATGATAGTGGCTCCTACTTTAAGATAGATTTTAAAATCATGTTGACTGTGATCTTCTAAGTTTTCTAAGAAATGTAATAAAGACGTTAACATTTTAAAGTGTCTTTTCAAATTGTATAGATGTTGTTAAACATTAGTATTTACATATTATTTAATTATTGCTATTATTGGAATTATTTATAATTAATTAATGTGATGTCCCAGTGAAGTCTGAGAAGCTGGTGGTGACAGTGGCATAATTTTTTAAACTATGTGAATCCCACACAAAACCTGACAGAAAAGCTACATAATAAAAACCTAAGCCTCTAACAATCATATATAACCAAACCAGATGACCAGGTATCCCCATTCAATACAAAATTTAACTGGATTGGTCAAAACACAGACAGCTACACAACCTAAGTAGTACCAACATCAGTGTGGGAAGAAGCAGAGGAAAGAAATAGAACATCTGACAAAGCAGAGAAGAGAAAAACCAAAATGGCCACCAGAGACTCACTGTAAAGTACAGTGAACTATGGGTTTTGCCAACCCAATAGTGAGTGAGTGTTAAGAGGTATGAGGTAACGTCTGCAGGTAAGGTCTGAAGAATTCTGGGCACTGTAAACTCTCAAAACTAGCCAACCTCCCCTTGAAGACAAATGAGCACAGTGATGAAGAGTTTCTGGGACAGAATCCTCATTGATCAGAGCACGGATAATTGAGATGAAGAAAATGCAAGTTTCATATAAAAGTAGAGGAGATGAACAGGGCCAAGGGATAGATGTTAGAAATCAAGCTGACATATTTTGTCACAACAGAAATGGAGCTTGGTGAAGTTAGAAAAACTATAACGAACCATGACTTCCTCTAAAAGTTCAAAAGAAGTAATAATTTCACATAAAATGGGCAAGATCTTAAAAAGCATAAGGACTAGCTCCCAATAGAAAACAAATACACATAAAGGACATACACACAACAAAAGACAAATTATTCCTAAACAAGCTGAAAGATATTATGAGTATGACACATAAAGTGAAATAATTTACATGTGAGATTTAGTTTCGATGGATACAAAATCCTTGGCTCATTTTTTTTCCTGAGTGTCTTAAATATGTTAGTCCATATCTTTGTTTCTGGCATAAAGCATTGCAGTTGAAAAGTGTGATGCCAGTCTAATATCATTTTTGCTATAAGTCTTTGTGTTTTTGCCTAGATGCCAGAAGGATTGTTTATTTTTCTTTCAAGTCCAGTAATTTTACTGGAATATTAGTGTTGGCTCTTCTGAGTCAGTTTTTCCAGATATGTGCTGTACCTTTTCAATATGTAGTTTTAATTTTGTATTGCAAATTTTATTGTAAGATATACCATATGTTTTAATTTTTAGGAAAGTTTTTTCTTGTTTTTCCTCTTCAGGAACTGCTATTATACATTT
Organism: Pseudorca crassidens; assembly: GCF_039906515.1. Lineage (NCBI taxonomy): Eukaryota > Metazoa > Chordata > Mammalia > Artiodactyla > Delphinidae > Pseudorca > Pseudorca crassidens. The sequence goes on from NC_090310.1 coordinate 69,796,130, forward strand.
GTTGACTATTCTTTGACTATATTCAATATTTGTTATTTATTCTATGATTACCTTGATTTTATCATTGATCTTTTTTTCCAAAAGATACTGTTAGATGCTCTATTCCCTGAGTTCTGACCTGACTTTAGCATTTGCCGATTTTCCTGGGGTGCATAATCCCACCATGGCTGACTTCAAGCTATGAACATGATGTCCCTGAATGCAGACTTGGGAAGAAATGTTAAGGAGCATGTCATTATATTACATTATATAATATCTACACTGTAAAGAAACAATAGACATAAATAATCTCAAGATCACAGATAATGGTAAAATCTAGCAAACTAATTAGATAGTAATGAGTCTTGAGTATTACTTCTGGTTTTAAAAAATAATTTATTTAATTATAAGTTTATATAATTTAATTTTAAACAAAGTCTGTTTAAAAACCGACTGGTGACATTCCTAAAATTTTAACAATAAGCCCTTGGAAAGTCAGTACAAGCTGGGTCCAACACATTGATCATAGCTTATTTACTTTAGAACTCTAGTGAAAATGGTTTTTGTTTTGTTTTGTTTTGTTTTCTTGCAGTAAATATTACTGTGGAAACATCCAAAGCTGACTTTTTGCAACATGACAATTAAACCCACATACTTTGTCCACTTCATACTTTAAGCCCATAGAAATTCTGGATGAAGTGGTAAAAATTGAATAAACCAAAATAAGCCAAGAGAAATCTCCATGTGCAAGAGGGGAAAATGAAATCAATGCCAGAGTAATAATCTGAACGTGATTCAGTAACAACATTCAGGTATTAGAGGAGGCCTGAATTCTAAGAGTTGGGTGCTGAGGATCTAATGCCCAGCCAGACAATAGCATGTGGAGCAGCTATAATTCAAATCCCACCTCCTCCTCACGGATTATAAACGCTCTGTCCATCAGCCCAAAACAAATTAGTCTTATGTCTAGCGCTTTGGATCAAGGAAAAGAAAAGTCACTGGCAAAAAAAAGAAAAACTCCAAACTCACACCAGGAATAAATATGTGGCCCAACTTTAAACTAGATGAATAGTGCATTAACAGTAGGTCCAGAAACTAACCTAAAAACTGCTTCACAGTCATTAAAATCCCTGAGCTTTCTACTGAGGACCCTCATTATAAGCAATCTTGAAATCATATGGTAGCAACAGTTTCACTAGGCAAGACATGCAGAACTTCCACAGAATAGTTCATCCCTTCTGAAGATGAGCTCAATGTCAAAAAGAATGAAGCAGCAAAGAAAAGATCCATGAGATCCAAAGGTCCTGATGACCCAACAAAAATAAAACTTAGCAACCCAAGAACTAATAAAATAATGTGTAAATATTTAAACACAAAATTTAATATACATTAGATATAATTTTTAAATAACAGAACCCTATGAAAAAGAACAAGTGAATTTTAAAGACAACCAACTAGAATTTCTGGACATAAAAAGTAAGTTGTTCATTAGATATTTTTAAAAAGTGAATAAATGGATTAAAGAGGAATCAGATGCAGCCTAAGAGAGAAGTGATAAAATGGAAGGTGGAGAATAGAAATCATTTCAAAAACACATAGGACATTTACAAAAAATATGTTACAACAAAACACACAAAACACCAAAAATAACCAGTACTATAAATTCACTTTCTGTGATAAAAGTATAATTAAATGAGAAATATATGATAAAATAACAACTAAAACAATCCACATACATCTGTAAAAATGTTTTAATGGTCTAAAAAAGAAGAAAAGAAGAAATAAAAAATGGAAATTGCAAAATATTTAAATTGAATGACAATGAAGGTAGCACAGATAAAATCTGTGCAAAGTAGCTGGAGTAGGGTTAGAGGCAAATGGAGAGCTTTGAACACAAATATTAGGAAGGAAGGAAGGGAAGAAGGAAGAAAGGAAGGAATGAAGGAAGGGAGTGAGGAAGGAAGGGAGGGAGAAAGAAAGGAAAGAAAGAAGAAAGAAAGAAAGGAAGGAAGGAAGGAAGGAAAGAAGGAAGGAAGGGAGAGAGAGAGAAAGGGAGAGAGAAAAAAAGAAAGACAGAAAGAAAGAAAGGAGAAAACTTAATGGGCTAAGTGTTCAATACAACCAATTAAGAAAAAAAAGGTATATTAAAGCCAAAGAAAGTAGGAAGTTGGAAATCAATGATCAGAGGAGAAGTTAATGAAATAGAAAAACCAAACAAGATCAACAGAACTAAAAACTAATTTTCTGAATGATCAATAAAGTAGACAAAGATCTGTCAGGACTAATGAAGCATTAAAAAATGTTAAGGCACAAATGAACAGATTAAAAAAGATAAAGAGACATAAATACAGGCATGGCAGAAATTTTAGAAGAACATAATGGACAATTTTATTCCAATAATCTCGTAAAGTTATGTGAAATGGACTTCTTTTTAAACATAATTAAAATAAATACAAACTTCAGTAGATTTTTTTAAAATAAATTTATTTATTTATTTTTGGCTGTGTTGGGTCTTTGTTGCTGTGTGCAGGCTTTCTTTAGTTGCAGTGAGTGGGGGCTACTCTTCCTTGCCGTGCACAGGCTTCTCATTTTGGTGGCTTCTCTTGCTGCGGAGCACGAGCTCTAGGCGCACAGGCTTCAGTAGTTGTGGCATGCGAGCTCAATAGTTGTGGCTCGCAGACTCTAGAGTGCAGGCTCAGTAGTTGTGGCACATGGGCTTAGTTGCTCTGCCGCATGTGGGATCCTCCCGGACCAGGTCTCAAACCCATGTCCCCTGCATTGGCAGGTGGATTCTTAACCACTGCACCACCATGGAAGTCCCTTCAGTTGATTTTAGAGATGACTATCCTTTAAAGAATAGCTAATCCATATATTATATAACTGTCCCAGTCACAGAAGATCACATTTTTCAAAAAACTGAGGAAACACTCTTTAAAATCCTTTTATAAGACAGATAACTTCAAAACCAAAAAATGGACAAAAGAAACATAAGAAATAATAAAAATAATACTGATAACAATAAGGGCTTCAAGTTATTATGGGCCTTTTAAAAGTGGTTTTCATGTATAAACTCTCCTCGTAACAAATCCATGAGATAAGGAATATGATTGTTCCCATGTTACAGATGAGGAAACTTTGGCAGAAAAATGGTGACTAACTTACCCAGGGTTACACAGATAGGTCATTCTGTAGTTCCAAAGTGAATCTAGACAGTCTAGTATCAGATCCTCTGCTCTTAACCACAGACTCCAGATTTTTAAATAAAATATTAGCAAAATAAATGCAGCAATGTATTTTTAGTACAGAATGATGATGTTGGGTTGGGAAAGATGTCCAGAGCCCTTCTTAGTGGCTGATTCACATTCCTGTAATATACAACCTTCAATCCATCTTCCAAGTCTCCAAAACATTTTGTAAACTGGCAAATATATCTGTCTTCTCCAGCAACTGTTCAATCTCAGATAAGTTCCCTTTCCATCTCCTTCTGCTCTAGCTTTAGCGACATAATATTTAATGATCATGTCACCCCATTTCTACCCATCTACACTGCTCAAAACAATTCAGTGATTTTCCATTGTTTTTATCATAATGAGTAAATCTCTCATCATGGCCTACAAGGTCTGTCCACAGCTGACCTCTCCAGCATCATCAAGGATCATATTCTCTTTCCCTTCCTTCCTGACTTTAGCCACACTGGACTACCTTCCTGTCTAGAACTTGACCCCAGGTGTTCACTCATGCTGTTCACTTACCCTGAGCTTTGCCTAGCTTTCATATCTCACCTCAATCATCACTTTTTGGGAAAAATCCTCCTCTGTGCTCCCTACCTCTTGAGACTAGATCAACTTCCATTGTTTAATCTCTCATGACACTCTATACCTCTCCTGGGTAGCACTAGGTATACCTGTAAATTCATATGTGCTAGTAAGATAATTTTATTAATCTTTCTCTTCCCCACTAAAATGTAAAGTGCAAGAGGGCTAGAACTATGTATTTTCTTTTCTAGCATTGATTCCTTGGTGTGTAACTCAGTGTTTTTACTTTATTAGACTAATTAATGAATTATTAACAGAGAAGAAGGAAGGGATTGTAGATTATTTTTCTAATGGTTGAAATTATTCTCCTTCCTATATCCATGTTCCTTGCAATATGATCTTGCGACTATTTCCTTTAAGAAGCAGAGTCCATTTCCAAAACCCTTGAATCCAGGCTGGCTTTGTGATTTCCTTTGCTAAATAGAATGCAGCAGAGGAAATGATGTACCATTTCTGCACCTATCTTCAAAAGATCCTATGGACTTCTGCTTTCTCTTTTGGACTTCTGTGACTGCAGTGGGAACAAGCCAAGGCTAGCTTAATGGAGGATGAGAGACCACGGAGAAAGTCCCAACATCCTGTCCATCCCAGTCAAGGCCATCTAAGACCAGCCAGCGCCCTGCCAACCTGCTGGCTGACCTCAGACACAAAAATAAGATCCAACCAATGTCAGTCGAGTCTGGCCCACAGAATCAGGGATGTTCAGATAATCCTTATACTCAAGAGCAATAAGAAATGGTGTTGTTTTAAGCCCCAACTTTTGGGGTGAAGGGAGGAAGGAAAAAGTTTAAGGGGGAAGAAAAAGATACAAAATATGTCACATATAAGTGGACAATGTTTATCTCCAGGAAAAAATAAATAAACTAACAAAGAAGTTACATGAAAAGAGGTCTAGGTTTATATTAAGGCTAGACTTGCTAAAGATTGAGTTTTCCAAAAGATGGGTTGAAGTCCCTGTCATGGGCCATATGATGATCAGAGGGGAGGGGGGTAGATATAGGATTTTGGAACTAGAGTTTCAAATCCCAGCTCCCTCTCCTAGTTCTATGTACAGGGATCATTTCCCTAAGTGTGCACAATGGAGCCAACAGTTACTACTTTACTGATTTGGGAGGGCATGTTGATATTGACAAGACTGCGGTTCCATGACGACAAGCCTTGTGGGTAAATTCTCTACCCACCAGGGAATTTGAGATGCAGTTACTGCTCAGACCTGGGCTGATATTTCTCAAGTGGGGCCCAAGCTGCCCCTGTGCCTGAGGGACCACAGATTATCCCTAAACTGCATCACAAATACGCTCACATGAAATATCTCAGCATCCCCAACCAACTGAGACTGGAGCATTGCATTGAGCTCATTCTTTTTGAACAGGAGTCTGCCTCCTATCTGGCTCTTACAAGCAATCTCCTAGTAGCCTAAAGCTTGGCCCTCATTCCACACCCAGTTGTTGTCTTTGTTCTCACTTTGATCTAGATAGCCTTCCCTGGAACTCGATACCAGCACCATACAGCTATGAACCTAGAGTCTGCTCAGACTTTGTCCCTCATGATTTGGTTGGGCACTCTGAACACCAAAGCTAGACCTGTTTGGTGTTCATTACCCTGCAATGGCCATAGTGATTGGAATTGTCCCCTGTGACCCTCAGGAGCCCAGCCCTATATCCAATCTGTTCCTGTAACCCCACCTCTGCCAACAACTATAGACAATAGAGTCTCTTCCCACAGCCAGTGTGGTCCTAACGCACCTCTTGAAGAGGTACTAAAGGTCAGAACTGGGACATTGCTTGATTTTAAGAAAAAATTATAAATTGTAATGTACTCTGCAAGGTCTCAATGTTATCATCATGAGTATTTCATGATCATCCAGCCCCTCTTGCCAGAGATGCTGCTGTGTCGAGGAACATCTTGAGAGGGAGACTGGATTTCTAAGAGCCTTCCACGTCCAAGAAGTCAAAGTTCTGTGGATACACTGAATTCCATGAAAAAAAAAATGAATCAAGACCCATGCAAATTAGTTAAAATTCTGTCTTCGGCATTAATCTCAATATTATTCAATTTAAATTTTTCTCTTCTTATTGGTAGCAATAAAAAGATGAAGCAGACAAAATTTTGTCAGCTGGATGGGTCTAGGCTTTTTTCACCAAAATCAAAAAAGGGCGAGCGACTAATAATTTTAGCTACAAACACTCTACTTGGCGCTCACTCTGTGCCAGGTAGTGTTCTGAGCACTCCACTGGACTCATTTATTCTCATGACCAACTTAATGGGTGGTTACTATGATTATCCCCATTTCACAGATGATGAAGCCAAGGCATAGGAAGTTCAGGTTGTTTACCCAAAGTCACAGAGCCAGTAAATGGGGAGGCAAGATGCAAAACCCAAAAATCTAGTCTAAGAGCCCATTGCTTTAAAATCCTATGTGCCAACACATAGAAGCCCCAGTACTTCCCTCGTCAGTGTCCCTACCTCCTATTACAGAGATGAAACAGCTTGGTTGTGAGGCAGACTCTCCCTGCGAGGAAGAAACCTCTGTGTCTGGTGCACGCATGAACCTGGATTTTTCCAGTTTCACTGGTTCCGGCTCCCTGGAGAGAATGCAGCAAATGGGGAAGGCAAGAACTGTCTCCTGCCCACTCTTGCTAATTAAACTCCTCCAACTGACACTTTTTGGCTGGTTCCAAGAGGATATTATTTTTAGCTTGTGAGGGTTAAAGGGGAAGGGAAGTGTGTCAAATTCAGGTTGTTAGAGAGAAAGAAGAAGAAAGGAGCTCAGAAGGATGCATTACGATCACAACTCCATTTAATAAGAAGAAAGGGAACATTGGGAGCTTCTGGTCCATCTCAAAGGCCATAAGAAAGACTCCTGAACTCTGTCAACCTCCTAATGACCCCGCCTCATTTCAATGGGTGGAATAATTCTCCACCCACACAGTCCCAATGGGACAGCAACTGCAGATGTTAGAAGGATCCAGGAGTTTATTTGTTTATTATTGTTCTTATTTACAGGAACGAAAGAATCGTGATGCTTTTCAGGCCAGAAGAGAAGTAGCTCTCCACCTCCTGCACCATGTTTTCTTTCACAGTTCCCTGACAGCCTGACCCTGGCCCATCCTCAGAGGCGATAAATGATGTACTAATGCAACCCTGATTAGGAAGCCAGGAGGTTAATCTGCAGGGCTCCTTCTGGTAAAGACCAGGCCAGACTCTGCAGCACAGCTCAGCCAAGTGATAAAGCCCAAGCCTGCATGACCACAGAGACTGTCTGAGGGTACAGTCTGCAGTTCTGCCTCCTAGGACCCCATCCATCGAAGTCGGTCTCACTCTTACGCCCACTGCTTCTTTCTTCGGCTCTTCCCTCTTTGCTTTGGTTCCAGTGATTAAAGATGCAAGATACCCAGCCATTTCCCAGCACTTCTGTAAACTGTGGAAGCCCCAGAGGAGAGGCTCAGCCCTGTTAAGCTAAGGCCTAAAGCCCGGCAGTCCAGAGATACAAGCCATGAAACCCTTAAGACTCAGTTCACAGGAAAAAGAACTTTGTTTTTTGGTCCTGCTCTTCATGTGATTAATAGGTGTCATTGTTTGGTCTGACAACAAAGGCATCACTGTGGAACAAGCTCACAGTTTTGCTCCCAGACAGAACCAAGAGAGAAAATACTCCTGACACCCAGATCATTTTTCTCAGAACTCAGTTCATGGCCATTTTTTAAGAGCATGTGGATGGAATTTTCAACATCTGCATTAAACATATACAGTAAAACTGAATCTACTAGTGTGGGAAGACAGCTAACATGTATTACAAAAGTGGCTGTGACATATACTAATTAAGAGTGGGTAAGATCCAGATCTGGCTTTGAATCTCTATTCACCCACTTACTGCCTAAATGACCTTTTGAGACATACATCTATCCTTGTGAAATGGGGTTAATAATAGTCACCTTATAGGGTTGAGTGGAGGATTCCATGAGATGATGCTATTAAAGCTCTGAGCACAGTGCCTGGCACAGAATAAATTGTCCCCTAATATTAGCAGCTGTTATTGGTGATCCATGAACACGAGGGGCAGCGAGAGGTCTGAGGCAAGACCAAATCCACCACATCATCTTTGGCATGAGGTAGGCTCTACTTTTCAAATCTCAATATACCAACTTCTAATAATCAATGGGTATATAACACAAAAAGATTATTATCAGTAGGAAACGATTGTTCATTGTAGATGTCTAACTGTTCCTTCAGTTAGTAGCTGCATTTTTAAAACGTGTTCCTCCTCAGTGAATAACACATTTATTTAGGAACCACTTGGTAAAGACTACAATAAATTGGATTTTAATAGCGGGCAGTTGGTTCACATGTAATAGGCTTTGTAGTAAATGAAGTAATGGCTTTTTATTCTGTCTCTCAGGAAAATGGGAAAATATTTGGCTTGAACATTTTGAATGATGATAAATCAAATGTTAGTGGTTCTGAATCTGGGTTAATTTTACTTCCCCCCCCCCCCACCTGATGGACATTTGGCAAAGTCTGGAGACATTTTTGGTTGTCACAACTAGGGTGAGGGCAGTTTCCATCGGCATCTAGTGGGTAGAAATCAGGGATGCTGCTAGACATCCTAAAATGCACAAGATATCCCCTCACCACCAAGAATGATCTGACCCCAAATGTCACTAGCGCAAAGACAGAAATCCGGGTGTAACCAAACCTGTGGGGCTGTGGAAGGAGTCTAAATGGCTTCTTATTATGTGAGGAAATTTAGCTACAATTTAAATCACTGGCATTGAATTGAAATAAATTTCACCTAAAAACTTATTGGAGAATCATTAGTAAACTTTGTAGTTCTTAATTAATTTCATTTTTTGCATTTTAATTTTTTCCCAAATGCAAAATGCAGTGGTCTTCTGGATTCTCATTGTTTCAAAGGTCACTCGGGTTGGTTCTTTTGATTCAGTCTTTTAAGGAAGGCATGAAAGTCAGAAGCTGGGCAAATACTGTCTCCATCACTCAGGATGAAACTCATCCTCACAAACCCCTTCCCTAGGGCCCCCCTCCAAAAAGAAAAGAAACTAACTGCTAAGATTTTACTTACCTTAACTTCAGTTTAAATATTTTCCTCCTCTAAATTCACCATGAGCACGGTTTCTAATGCAAGGATAGGATTTCCCCAACGGTTGCCAAGGTGGAAATCAAAACATTCAAAAGTACAGGAACAAGGTATAGGTCCCACTCATTGTTTAGTTTTCTTTACCTTTTGTGCCCACGGGCTATGGCTTCACCCATCTGAGAAAGTCATTAGTGAGGGAAGACTACATAAGCACTTCCTTAAAAATGGGGCATGTTTGCTGTTTTTGGAAAGCATCAGCCTGGAAGAGATCAAATTCAGTAGAGGATAAAACTACCAAAGTAAAATCGCATGATCCTTTGATTTCAAAGGCTCTCGGGAAGAAGTTGGTTCTGTCCCACACTCATTCTTCCTCCTACTTCCCACAGATCAACCAAAGCCGTGATGCGGTCTGGAAGGCCCAGAGAGGCCTGAATTCCACAGGGCATGGGTAGAATCAGCATCATCATCTTCATCCAGAACGGGGGGGGGGGGGGGTGGGAACCAGCATTTATTAAATATGAATTATGAGTCAGCTACTGTGCAAGGTGCCTCAGAACATGTGTTCTTCCAGGGGAATTTTAGAAGCCACCACTAGGATAACATTTTTTAAAAATGATTTGGGGAGATTCTTGTTTAAACTAACATGAACCCCAATTTGGATTAATGAACATATCAATATATGTTTTTAAATGTGCCATCATGGAGTCACCATCTTATTTACATATTCTCTGCAGCCTGTTCCCTCCTCCACAGGCTGTCATTCCCTCTGAGCCCAGGCCCCTTAAAGACCAAGAGTTTATCTGCACCTATTTATCCCCATACCATAAAGATGCCTGACTTAGGGAAGGTCGTCATTGGTTCCTACTGAATTATTATATTTTAGTCCCAACGCAAGTGGATGTTTCCCATGATGCCTGGGACAGAGTAGAAACTCCAATACATCATATAATTAAATTTTATTTATCCACAGTATAATGGGATGAATGACAGTTATACCATAGAGTAGATGCCAAAATGTAAATGGACTAATATCAGAGACAGTGCCTAGCGTGGTCCTTGGTGAATAGCGGGGACTCAGTTTGCTAATGAGGCATTAGTATAGGGAAGGGCTTCCTAGAAGGCAGAAGTGATGTATTTGCACAGGGATCCAGCCAAGATTTGCTGGCACTGGCTCTGCTCTGAGAAGCTCTGGAATGCAGCATGGTGTCTGCTGTGGAGCCTCACACTTCACCTGTATGAGGTCTGGCCCTTAAAAAGAATGACAGGTCAGAACCTTCTGCTGGGATGAGACATGCAAGCTGCATATTTGGGCCTTCTTAAGTAGTGGACACAAAGTAAACAGCCTATAACTAAGGAGTAGATCTTGAGGGACTGCATAGAAATATTAAATAAAATTTTTTTAAATCTCAGTTTAAAAATGGGAGAAAAGTTTGTACATGACTTTCCAACCTTCTATGAGAAGACTCTGACATCTGCACATTGTTTCAGTTGAGTCCCTGAATTGCACGGTACCCCAAGTGTATCACACTGTGCCTTTGCTTCCTACCTTCTCGGCTTCTTTTCATTTTTGTTGAGCATTCCACATGCCATCATGTTATTTATCGGGACAAGCCACCATCCCTACCTTAGGGGTACAGGCTGGGGAAGGCAGACATTACTTAGCAGCACGGTGTAATAATGACAACAATAATAACAATCACAATCATAGCATTTACTGAGACCCTTCCATGTGCCAGACACTATGATAGGTGGTTAACACTTTGCAGTCGGGACCCTGGGATCTAGGTTCAATCCCTACTTGATTTGTGGTTCTTTCCAGGGTTAGAACAGTAAGGGACCTGGAAGAGAGACTAAGCACAAACAATGTAGCAAGCATTTTGCTAAGTGCTTTTCCCTATGTAGTACCGTACTTCCAATAAGCTCCTTGAATCATAAAGATGTGGTAAGACAGCAAGAACAAGTCCATTCAAATCTCATAATTAGAACAACAAACAAATACATTGATCATGGTGGTACACTAAACGAGTAAGTATTTATTGAGCATATACTGTGTGCCAGACATTGTTCTAAGCCCTGAACCTATGCAGAAAATAACGCATAACAGGCTCTGCCTGCAGGAAGCTGACATCCAAGTAAAAGAAGGTATGACAGAGAAAAAGAAAGAGAGGGAGAGAATGCATAAATGAGTTTATTTCAGATTATAATTTCTGAAAAGAAAATAAAACAAGGTCATGTGATAGAAAGTGCGCAGGATAGCAGAGGGCAGGGCAGAACCAAACGAGAAGGGATGATAAGGGGAGGCTTCGTGGTGGAGATAATATTCCTGCTAAAGGACGTAGCAATGCCAAGATCATATGGAAGAGCAATCATCTCTGTTGATTCATCAGAGAAGCCAAGATGCAGAAAAGAGGTTCGGTGTTTGAGCAATAGAAAGAGGACCAGCGTGGCTCAAGTGTAGTGAATTGGGGATAGTGGTAGAGAATGAGGACAAAGGGGTCAGCAGGGGACCAGTCATAGGCCATGCTAAGGAGCTTATAAAAACCATTACAAGGTCTGAATAGGGGTATGACATGGCTCCACTTATACCTTCCAAAGACATCACCCTGGATGCCATGTGGCCGCCGTCTCAGATGGTCAAGTAAAAGTTACTATCTGTTATTCTAAGGACCATCCATTGTTCATGTACCCCAAAAGGAGTAATTGTGCCTCACCTATGGCCATGAACTTGGCCAGATCCTGAGGCTGCAATGATGAATAAAATACACACAGTCCCTGCCCTCACTTAGAGTCTTGTGGGGTTTACAGTCCCACAAATGGATAGTTCATTCTAGTGCAATTTGTTCTGCCACTGGGGAGATACAAAGGCTCTTGAAGACATAGCCAGACAAGGCTTTCTGGAAAAAAGTGACTTTCCAGTTGATACCTGATGGTTATCAAGAGTCACCCATGTGAATAGAGGGAGGGGGTGGGGAGCATTTGACAGGAAGTTATCTTGTGGGGCACAGGGACAGCAGTCCAGCAGGGCGGGAGTAAAGCTCAGGAGTGGCCAGGGAGAGACTAGAGAAGGAGTCTGGCCCACAGCTTGAGGGTGTTGTGATCCAGGAGGTGGGTTTATGCTGAATGCAGTGATCTATAAAGAAGGGCTGCAGAAAATCCTGATTCCACAGAGCAGAATTCAAGCACACAATAGCATAACATCAAAGTGTTCCTCTGGCTGAGATGGTTACTTAGTAATCAAGGTTCTCTTCCCCCAGCACAACCACCTGTCTTCCAGCCCTCGCCCCCTGGCCCTCTGGCTCCCTGGCCCATGGGCAGAAGCCACCCCAACTCCCAGGAACCTACGGTTGTCGCTTCTCCAAGGCTGGGTTTTGGTGGCTTTATGTCAAGTGCCCAGATGGAGAAGGAGGGCTGTGATTGATGTTGCTGCTCCCAAAGCTGCAGGAGAGCTGCTTGCCCAGCTCAGTGGGCCGTGCCCCAGCGGCCCCTCCAAACCAGAGAGGCGTGATGGTTAGGGGTGCGTGGCTCGGCCACACAGGCAAACAGCAACAGGCTCGATCTCTAAAAGAAGGTGGAGGAGAAAGAGTTAGGGTTACTGGGAATAAATATTTCGAAAGACAGCAGGGGCATAGGCTCTTTGCCAACCCACGAGGCTTTCTGCTGTGAAACTGCACAGTAGACAGGCTGATAAGACTGGATTTGGAACCATTTGGGCCAAGTTCAAATCCTGGCCCTGCCATCTCCTAAATCTATGATGTTGGAGCTCTTTGCCCCTCAGTTTTCTCACCTGTAAATTAAAGTCAAAAGAGTATCTAGTATAATGTTGTTAAAAAGACTCAGGAAGTCAATACACGTCAGGCTCTTAGACCAGCGCACAGCATGTGGTAAGTGTTCATTTAATGTTAGCTATCGTTACTCCTTACACTGTGCCAAGTTTTGGAGATTAAGAAATGGATAAATTTAGTCTTAAGAACTGCACAGCTTAGTCAGAGAGAAAGAAAGAGAGATCATTTACTGCTCACCTACAGTGTTCCAGGTATTTTGCATATATTAGCTATAAGGTCATAGAAAACACACTAGTTTATTTTTGACTGTCTGATACCACAGTGTGGGGCATTTCTACTAAACATAATAGAGTAGCACAAATTCTGTACCAGGGACACACAGATAACAACTTCTGTATAAAGATGAGTCCTCAAGGAATTCTGATTGTGGAGAGGGAGTGAGGTCTGGATGGACACTAAGATTTCAGTGGAAAGAAGTTTGTTTATAATTCGATATCTCTTCTCTTTTAGCCATCCCTTAATAATTTTCCTTAGCTTGACCTCCTCCCTCCCTGAGACTGTTACAGGCTAACTTATGTATTCGATTTGGTCCAGAGATTAGGTTACTGGAGGCAGTGGAAGTATGAATTCTAACCCCACAGGAAGAGTCCTGAAGCAAAGAGCACAGCGTGAATTTCAAATCTACCTCCTCCAGGTGTGAGGATTTAGGCACTTCACTCAACCCCTCAACTTTATTCCTCACCTGTACAGTGGGGCATGGCCACTACCTGATTGTTAGGAGGATTAAAGGACATTGTATTGGTAGAGCATATAGCACCCCAGAGTGCCCCTCCTTCAGTGACTTGTTCCGTTTTCCATATCTCCATGGTCGATTTCACTGGACATTCAGCATGTGCTCACCATGCCAGGTCCGTGATCCCATAACATGGAGCAACCCCAAGGAGCTGTGTCACGGGACTCTGACCCATCCTGCCTGATGGGACCAGCACTGTCCACCTGCCCCAAGGACAGCCAAGCCTGTTTCAGGACCTCCAAGAGACTGGGCACAAGAAATCCCAAATGGGAAGAAGTAGACCCACAGGATTCTTCTTATTATAAACTTAGATTTGAAAATGGATGAGCAACAGGGAGTCAGGAGTGGAAGCCAAGGTGAAAGACTGTGAGAGTAGAAGCCATGATTAGAGAGGTGCTAGGACAGCACGTGAGGAGGCCACCCAGGAGGTGGGAGAGTACCCTGGGGTGAGCAAATTCCAGAGAAAGAGCTAGAACAAGAGCAACAGTCTCTTCTATGGAGGTCGTCAACACCGGCTTCCACAAAGGCCTTCCAGGGCAAGAGCCATGAGGCCTAATTCCATCAAGGTCCCTGCCCTTGCTGAGGCCTGGCCATTCACTATTCCTTGGGGTTCCTGAGGTCCAGCTACATGCTCAGATGCCTGGTTCACATCAGGCCCATTTGTAACCTCAGAAAAGTGGTTCTCAACCAGGTGGGATTTTGTTCCCAGGAGACAATAGGCAGTGTCCGGAGACAGCTTTGGGTCTAGGGTGGAGAGGGTGCCATGGACATCTAGTGTCATGTCACTAAACACCCTCGAATGCACAGGACAGCTCCCAGAACAAAGAGCCATCCGGTCCACAGTGTCAGTAGTGCCAAAGCTGAGAAACCCTGCCTTAGAGTCAACTCCACATTACGTGAAGCAACTGCAGAAACTCTCCGCCTCTTGAAACCTAAAGAATCCAGGAAACACAATGCTTTTTCACTCCTGCCATCTTGTTGGTACTTGAGGGCACTTTGGGGAAAGATAGATTTGTAACCCCCACAGCTCATGGCTTGGGGGTCTGGTGCAGAGCAGTCATTTAATAGAGTGGCTTTGCCTTGAAATTGAAGTTGGTTTTAACCTGTGGTTTAAATCACACAGACAAAGGCACCCTTGGAAATCACTCAAGTCACACATAATACTTTGTCCATTCAACGTACATGGCTTGGTGTATAGAAAAAAGGGCTTGGCTAGTTCCGGGTTTTCGTGTTTAAAACTTTGAAGCTTAATATGGAGGATGCACAGCATATCAAAAGGGTTTCACATCATGAGCTGTACTAGGCTTAGCTGTACTAAGCCTAAAATATTTATGATCTAGCCGTGTACGGAAAAAGTTTGTCAACCCCTACCTTAAAATTACATAGGAACTGCAATATTGAAACTCATTGTTTTGAGTTAAATGAGAAGTTTTGCCAGAGTGATAGCTGAAACTGAGATTTATTTCCTGCACTCTATTTTATCAAATATAAATTTCGGATCTATCTTGCATCTAGGAGTCCAGTAAAATGTTAGGGCTCTGTCCCCAAATATCCTAATATCATTAATGATGTTTTATGGATCTATTAAGTTCTCTAAGACTTTTGTAGAAGAAATGACACCTTTCAGGTTATGACCATTTTACACTAGAGTATATGCATTCCTCATGCCACTAAACTCTGGGCATTAAATTGTTTATCTACCTCCAAATGTCTGCACCCTTCTCATGCCTCCCTCTTTCTACCCCGTCTGCCACTAGTGCCATAAATTCTGATATCCTGGGCAGGGTTAGATAGTTCTATTAGCTAGCATGTTTATGTCATCAAGAAACCAGGTTTAATGTGATGTAGCATGTGATAGGAACAAACCCGATATGTGTAGCATGAGTGGTGGGTCCACTCTTTGCCTATACCTTGTCACCACAAGGTCTTCCCCATGGGTTAGGTTGCCAGCCTTCCATTTCTTCTCTGTCTTGATGACCTGTGCCGCTGGTCTTCCCCTGCCGTTACTCCAATGTAGAGCTATACCCTTGCCATTTGGTATTTGGACTGACCCCACTGACTTCTGGTTTGACCTTGATGACCTAAGCTCTTGAACTGTCCCTACAGGAGACCTAGAGCATGGCCCTTACTGAACAGGCTTGTCTCCACTGTGGCTCTGGCTCCAGCTGGCATGGGGTAAGAAGTGTGGAGCCGCTGAGAGGCCAGAGGCTGTTTTGGCATTTAATTAGAGGCAGGGGTCCTTACACATTAGAAAGAAGCCGGGCCAATAGGGCAGAAACTTGACTTAGACTTATGGACTGTGCAATTCTTCAGTGAGTCTGACATATTCTGCTAAACTCATTCTGCCTCATTCCTGGTTTCAGAAAAGCTAGAACTACCTGTGCTGAAAGACAATCAGGGAAAGTTCTTCTGGGGAATCTCAGTAGGGGTAAGAGTAACAAGACAGACTGAGATGAGATTGTTAGAAGCCTGAAATGCCAGACTACAAAGTTCCTGAAATTTCTGGCTAACCTACATTATAAGCATTTCATCTTTAAACTTTTAGGTAAAAAGAAAAAGAAAACACCTCTCTAATGCTTTAATGCAGAGGAGGGACTGCCTCATGGTTGGGAAGATGAACTTTGGAACCGGACTAGCTTGTTCCAAATTCAATCTCAATCTCTCACCAGAATATATAATCTGGGACAAGTTTACTTGACTTTTCTGTGCCTCAGTTTCCTCCTCTGTAAAGCAGAAACAATGGTAGTGAGCACCACATCAGGTGATCCTGCAGAGCTCTTGTTGTTATAATTTAGCATTTGCCAAATGTTAGATTGTGAGCAAGGTAGTCCAACTCACTCACTTTTCACAATGACTAGGAACAAAGTAGGAACAATTAGCACCCCTGTTTTACAAATGTGGAAACAGTAGCTCAGAAAGTGTAAGTAACTTGTCAAAGATCAAAGAGTGAGGAAACAGCAGGATCTAGAAACAAACTCAAATCTGTCCAATTCCCAAGTCAAGCTTTTAAAGATTCTGTTATATCTCCTGGTTTGAGGGGGGGAAAACAGTATTTGCATCAAAAGTAATTCTTTTAACTCTTTAGGCCCTGTAGAGCCTTGCTCCTGGAGCTCACCATCCATGGCCTGAGATATAAATGCAGATGGTAGAGGCAGGGGCCAGGGCTGGTTTGTATTCTGTTTATCTCCTTCTCTTGGAAAAAAATCAACCACATGTAATGAACAAACAATTGTAGGAAATTGTGGATACTTCTTTTCTGAGTTTTAGATTTTTAACGAGGCATTGATCATGATGCATGTTTTGCTAATCTTAGAGCATTTACCCTGTTCATTTGCTGCTTCTCCCCTTATCTTCTCACTCCCTTCCCTGTGCAATTTTTGTCAGTGCCCCTTTGCAGATACAGGCTATTGTTTGATGGATGTTTCATAGAGAAGAAAATCTACCTAATTCTTACAAACAAGGAAATCTAAGAACACACACACACACACACACACACACACACACACACACTATATCTATATCTACATACATAGATAAAGAGAGAGATAGAAATTTAGAGAGAGAGGAATGTTGTGGCTCAGTCCACAAGTTGATGTGGAAACATATTCTCTTGTTCATACTTACTGAAAGATGGATCCCTATTAGAAAGATTTTGGGTATTAGATGATACTGAGAGGGCAAAGTAATTTACACATTTATGTATAAATTTTATAAATTTATATTTATTTATATTATATTTATAAATTTATAAATATAATTTACACATTTATATATCTCATTTTGACTCTGATAGAGAGGAATAATACCATGAGTTACAACCTCTAGATTCGTTTGACCCAATTCAAGGGAGCTAAGCCCAGGAGGAGAGCAATGAGAAAGAGACAATGAGGCAGGAGGCAAAATGGGAAACTTCTGCCTGAGTTACCCTGGACGTGCTTAGTTTATTGAGTGCTTACTCTGTGTTTGGCTCAATACTAAGTGCTTTCCATAGATTAACATGTCCCACCAACCCTTTGAGCTAGGTCTTGTTGTTATCCCCATTTTCCAGATGAGAAAGCTGAAGCTAAGAAAGGCTCAGTAACTTGCCCAGAGCCACACTTCTCCCCTCAGGTTGAGCTGAAGCAATACGACCCCAAGCCGACTTGATTAACCCGGAAGGTGGTCTTAAGGTGGGCAGCTCCTAGGAAAGAGATGCTCTGATGTATAAATGTATACTTACTGGAGTCTCAGCCCAACCAGGATTAGGACTACACTAACAGTGTGTGTGTGTGTGTGTGTGTGTGTGTGTGTGTACACGTGTGCAAGTGTGTGCGCTCTGCAAGGATCATGTATGAATGTGTGCACTTTAGGAAGCCAGCAACATCACTGGTGTAAATGTCGTGCACACCTGAATACAAACGAAAAAGAAGGAGGGAAGGAAGGATGGAAATAAAGAAAAGTGAAGTGCCAAGTTTACCAGATGTCAGTAGCAGGTAAGGTGAGTTTTAAGGACACTTTCAGCTGTGGGAGAAAACCCAATGGGACTAAATGAATAAGCCACAGGTAGGAAGACCTGAAGTTTAGCTAATTCAGAGGTTAAACCACTCCACCAAAGACCCAAGTGCTTTCCATTGTTCTGCTCTGCTATCTTCATCCTCAAAATGGTTCCCCTCTGGCCAAACAGTTTGAGAGTTTACATCCGGACATGAAAACATTTAGAGGAAGAAGAAGACCATCTATTATAATGTATTCTTAAGGATTAGGTAGCCTTCCTAGAACCCACCATCAGCCTTCTCTTTGTGTCAGTTAAAGCCAGTCACAGACCTACTTCCACACCAGTCCCTGGGAAGAGAAGTGAATCTCCATGGCTTAAACTGACCCCTTGAGATAGAGCGTGTCCTGAGAGTAAACCACTGTGGCCATCAAACTCCCAACACACCATGTCCCATGCCAAAGATGGCATTTCTGCTAAATAAATGAACTCACAGACGGTGTTGAATGTTGAGTAAAGGGGCCCACTGTCCAAACTCCCAAAAGCAGAGGACTCACGGGAAAGGACTTAGGGCTTGGGAGAGCTCAGCTCTGCATGCTGTTTGCCATGTTCCCTCAATCCCCAGGGCTGTTGCACATGTATCCATACACGGAGCTAGAGAAATGGTCCATACACACAAAGCCCCTGCCTTCAAGGACTTTAAATTCTAGTGGAAGAGACAAAAAATAAAGAATAGACATATAATTTATATGGCAGCAAAGAGTAGTATAAAGAAAAATAAAGGGAGATAGGCTATAACAAAGGATGTACATCCTTCTAACTGGAAAGACCTCTTCATCCCTGCCATGCTATTCGCCCAGCCCAGTTAGTTCCTGTTCTTAGTTCAGGTCTTAACTTATGTTTCACAATCCTTTAGGGTCTTCCTAGCTTCTGAAGCTCTCTCTTCTCCTATGAGAACTTCTTCTTATCACCAGAGTTGCAATCTTATATATACTTATGTGAGTGTTTAGTTGTCCTTCTCTATATAATAAGAACCAAATAAACCAGGAAGTAAGTCCATGTGATCAAGATTCTATCTCCAGCAATGAGCACATTGCTTAGCACATAATAACCACTTCATAAGTTTTTTTTTTTTTTTTTTGAGTAATGGAATAAGAAACTAAATAACATAAAATACTGGCTTCCGGTAGGGCCACAGAAAAGAAGCATCTTTCCTGAGGGCCACGTGCTGCTACCTAATACAGCACATCAAACCCCGGCTATCTACAGCCTAGTTTGCCTGCCCTGAACCAGTTCCCTAGGTCTGCGTGCTTTCCAAAAATGCCAGTAAGTGATTGAAAAATATATAGATCAGGTAGCATTCTTATATCCTGTTCATCACGGAGTAGCAGAAGTATTTTTTTTCCTGTACAGCTTGTACCACATGGAGAGGGCACCGGGAGCACAAAATCCTCTCTCTCCTTGGAGGTGTGTTTTTGAAAGCTCTAGAGAATAAAATTGATAGCCAAGACTTCACAACACCCCTGATGATGAAAACTGTATCCAGCCTTGCTTCTTTATATATAGCAGAGCAGCAAATATAGTATTGCAGACCATGGGGGAAAAATGTACATTTTGATTGTTATTATTATTCCCAGATTTATTTTGTCTCAAGCATAAAAGACAGAAAGGAAGTCACACTTCATTGAGTGTTCACGTTGTGCTAGACACTTTTAATAAAAAATATTAATGATAGAAAATAAGATTATTTAAATGCTTGCCTGCAAGATCTCATTCAGCCTTTGAGACAGATTTTATTAGTATACCCATTTTACAGATGAGAAAACAGAAGCTCAGGATGGGAAGTTATTGCCTGAGATCACATGGTAGATGAGTGACAGAGACAGGTAGGCCAGGTCAGTCTGTCTCCAAAGCCTTATGTAAGTCTCTAAACTTACTGCTTTAGTTTGGATTCCCCTGCTGAGAGCAGAGAATTAGAAAGAGTTTGGGTGCAGGAAGTTTATGTGGAGAGTGATCTCCGGAGACAGGATTGAAGGAGCTGGGCTGGGTACATGTCAGGAAGAGAGGAAATGACAACATAAGAGTGTTTGCTATGGTTTCAGATTTTAAGTCTGTGGGACCTCTGGGAGATTGGGGCATTTATCCACCTGCTTCAGTTCCTCACTGGTTAAGGATAGCTCCTGAGGGTGTTAATTCTCCTACCCTTTCAAGAGAGGGCTGAGTAGGCTCCAGAGACTTTGAAAAAGACCTTGAGTCAGAAAAGCAGAAAGAAGTTCATCAAGCACTTAAGGCGAGGTACTGTCAACATGAGTCTTCTGCACTGGACTCTGCAACAGCACCTGAAATCGCAGGTGGGCTGAGAGATGAGGTACCGGCCACCTGAAGCTCTGCTACACTCACTGTGGCTGAAGTTCAGTTTCATTTCTTCTTCACCATGACCTTGTGAGTTAGGTGTTAAGTGTTCTACCTTGCAGTGGGGAAAGACTGGGGTTACGAATTGTCAATGACTAGCCAAAGGGTGCACAAGTGGGCAGTGCCCTTTGAGCCTCCATTTACAGGCAGATCTTTGCATTTGGCTTTCTTTCTGCTGTGCCACACTCTGTTCAACTAAGTTTGAACAAGGCTTAATGCACAAGGATGCAAGAAACCAGATGAGAGAAATCCCAGCCTTCACCCTCAGAACAGCTGAGAAGGGCATGAGGCAGGGATATCACGACTCTACCACAGGACGGTACTCATCTAAAGAAGAAAACACCAGGCAGACTTCCTCTGAGATCTGTCCTAGAAGCAGGAGGTCATCACTATCTCCAGAAACAGAGCTGATCTCTGTCTTATTGATATTATATCTTTACAATATAAACATCGATGTTTCATCAGTCCTCAGAGTTCACTTTGAGTAGTGAAGACACTAGCATTTTCATTTGCTTTTTAATCAGTGAATGGCTCCAAAATTATTTATTTATGTGCATCTATAAAGACACAACAAGAATCTTTGGGGGAGGGGCATCCTATACATCATGTCTGTGACTCTTCATCAACTTCTCCCCCAGCAAATGTGCAGAAAGGACGGAGCATTCCATGGCCCTGTAGGCTTCTAGTTGTGTCTTCATTCTCAGAACAAGTGAAGAAAAGACTCGAGCCAATTACTAGAGAACGGACTTGAGGATATGGGGAGGGGGAAGGGTAAGCTGGGACAAAGGGAGAGAGTGACATGGACATATATATACTACCAAATGTAAAATAGATAGCTAGTGGGAAGCAACCGCATAGCACAGGGAGATCAGCTTGGTGCTTTGTGACCACCTAGAGGGGTGGGATAGGGAGAGTGGGAGGGAGGGAGATGAAAGAGGGAAGAGATGTGGGGATATATGTATATGTATAACTGATTCACTTTGTTATAAAGCAGAAACTAACACACCATTGTAAAGCAATTATACTCCAATAAAGATGTTAAAAAAAAAAAAGGAAAAAAAGAAAAAAGACTCGAGGCAAGTCTCTCTGTTTCAATCAACCAGGAAGTGATTCTGGATGATAATAAGAGAGGATAGCAAAGAAGGGGAGAAGGGGGAAATTACTGGCTTGGTCAAAGCTTGCAAAACGACACCAGTGATTAAAACATCTTATGCTGTCCTCGGGCGGCAGAAGCTATCACTGACAAAAGATCTCATACACACACACACAAAAGGAAAGAAATTAGCCATTAAAAATATTTCAGCATAATGCAATTATTACAGCTGTATAATTGAATGGGGAAACCATTGATCTGTAGTAGAAAAGAAATTGCTCTTCTCATTGTGTTCCTATGAATATGTGAACATTAATCTCCATCTATAATCAACGTTCACTTCAAATCTGATTGCGTGCTACTAAACACCCGTAGCTATGCTAACATTATGGTAATATGGTTCAACATCATAGCTCCCAGCTTCACAGCACAAATATTTTTCTTTGGCAATCAATAGTAATTTCAGCTGAGTGGATGGAAGTCACGTTTTAATGGTAATCTTTCCTCCAAGCCTCCAAGTGGAAACTCAGTTGATGTCTTAACATGGCTGCAATGCGTTGCATATAATCAGAAAAATTAACCTGAAAAGAGAGAGAAGAAGGAAGGGGGTGGGGGAGGTGGATTAGAACTAAGAAGCAAGCTTGGCAAAACTCTAAATCTACCTAATAGATGAAAGTGCTCATTAGGTAGGAAAGAAGTGAGGATGGGTGGGCGGATGGGATTGGATAAATGTATGTTGGTAGGGGGAGAGGTGTGCAGAAAGGGGGCTGGGACTGTCAAGAAATAAACTATTTCTCTGGCTGTAAGCCAATGGGATGGAGCAGCCAGGTACCTGTGCAACCTGGATTTTGCCAAAGCAACAGAAATGTGTGAGGAAACAATAGGAAGCTTGACAAACCTGGATGCAATCTATATGGAAGCACCTTTGCTTTTGAAGCTAACACTCAGATGTCTCTTCTTTCTCTTACTCTTTCATTCATTCATTTATTCATTCATCTATAGAAAGCAATAGAAAATTTTATAAATTTTTATATTTATAAAAATAAAGAAAATTTGGAAAGTGAAGAAATTTGTGAAGGAGAAATTACCTTTTTAAGCTCCTCTACTGCTGGGCACCAGGAATATAAGAATAAAATCAGCACATCTCTGTCCACAGAGAGTTGATGCTTCAGAATGGGAGTTAGACACATGAACAGCTCACATTAACAACCCCTATTGCTTTGGGAGTTCTCCGTACCTCCCCTGCTCCCTTAGCCATGATATTCCTTTTCTGCCACGAGAAAAAGAGACAGAGAGAAGAATGTTTGCTACATTCATTGGGCAAGCATTAATTTCAACCCCCAAAGACTTATCCGAAGGAATTCTTAGGTGAAATCACTGTCTCAGCTCCTTCATCTAAGGCTGCTGCCCTCCAGGACTCCTTGTCAACCACACCACACCCTCCCATAGCTCCTTAAATCACCGGCTCAATCTCTGAGAAGGGTCAAGTTTATGACCATCAAGTCTGCATGTTGTTTATTATAAGGCAAAGGAAAATAAAACAACACAAGAGGGTTCCCAGGCTCTTTTCCTTCCCCTAATCGTTAACAAGGATTCTAGTGACGTCCCTTTCTTTCACTGCTCCCTCAAGCTCCCCGCCCTCTCTTGCCTAGGTCCTATTTTGAAGATCAGAGGGGAACATTCGCTGAAGGACAGCAGGGTAGACACTGAAATGAGAAGGGAAATCCAGAGAAGAGATGACAATGGGCCAATGAGAAAGGATGAGGAGAACACTTCCAGGTGAAAGGTCATCAAGGTTAAATATTTGCTTGTTTGAGTTCAGAAAGAGGAGAAACTTGTGAAAGAGAAACTGCCACGGATATGGGAAATACTGAAAATATTGGATAAAGGGAAAAATTTTTTTAATGTTTTCTTATAGTTTGCTGCTTATTCCACTTTACCAAGCCCTACAGAGACCTCAGTGGAGAAATTATCATCTCTTTACTATTTGTTTTCTTCTTTATAATTCCAAAGTGAGGAAAGATTTGAATTACTTTTACTTATTTCTTGCAATCTCAAAAGGCTTTTTATAGGATGACAGTAATAATTATTATCAAATATGACTTACATAACAAAGCTCGAACTATTGGGGAGCCTCTCTCAGATGTCTTCTTTATCCCCCAAACTCCTGCTCAACTTTAATTTCATCAGCTCTGCTTGGTTTATTGTGACTGTCTCTCCCCCGGCCTCCCTAGACCTTGGGTTTTTACCTTTTAATCTGTCCCATACAAGATGAACCAAAAAGCTTGCATGATCAGGCATACTTTTCAAGACATTTGGAAACTAAGCGTCCAGAACATGGAAACAAGACTATATATTTCCATCCATGTTTAAAGTCATGCAATAGCCAGTGAAGTACTTGACAAAATTTCACTAAACTTACTGTTAAATGTTTAGAAGCCTGTTTTGAGTTTTACTGCTTATTAGCAAAGCCAACAAAAAAAAAAAGTCACTGGAGAAAATACTCAATCTTCCCAACACAAGAAAAACAGCTGAAAGATTACACAGAAAACAGTATGGTAACAAGTAAAAAGGTATTCCTTTGCCAGCAGATTCCATTAGAAGATGCAGAGAAAACCTTGCTGAAGATCTGAAGAGTCAAGTGTTAAAAGAAATTATTTGATGTGTGAGGTCTGCTGTACAGTTGGGTGAAAGTACAGATGTTTCTAACGTTTCTTTCCTTGTGGAATTTGCGACATGTAATACGGAATAAACTTCTTTTTAACACTGAAGAATATATGTAATGGAGAAAAAATATTTCAGCAATACATGACTTTGTTATGAAACCAATATTTTATGAAATAACTATAAGTGGATCTACTGATAGAGTGACTAATTGAGTGGGATTTATTTTTCTTTTTAACTCCAGGTAAGGTTACAAAGAAAGCTCTGGATATGAAATTCATAGACTAGATCATTACATCTATAGCAAAAAAATAAAATAAAATAGTTGAAGTCGTAGATGTGCAAAAATGTTTACAGTTTATTATCATGTGCTTAATTTTGTAAAAGATCTTTAAAACACAAAAGAATGTTTACCTGTATAATGAGATAGTGACAATAAAAATAATTTTCATAATGTAGCAAAGAACTTCAAGAGCTGCTAGCTTTAAGGTTATTTATTTTTCTTTTATAAAATGACAAGTGTTTTAAGTTTCCAAACAATTTTTCTGCCACTGAAATATCTGTCAGTATAATGTCACTTATCAGATAATTTAATAATAATAATAACAATGATGTTGAGAATAATAATAAATATAACCTCTCACTTCAAGGTTAAGGTGACATTTTAAAAACAAGGAACAAAGTATCTGTTCAGTAAATGAAACAGGCTATGGAGAGAGTGTTTTGAAAATGAATGTTGGAAAACATCTCTGTTACAAATTTTGTTGCTAAAAACAATATAAATGCATTAATTATAAGAGCTCTGCCTATATACTTGGAAATACATCACAGAGTTGTTTCTCCTGTGTAAAATTCTTCTAAACCAAAATTTGTAGTGGCATTTGAAGTGTTTGCATGAACATATGGGGGCAACACCTTCCGATTACTTCGTGAAACTACTAACTGGCATTATGGAAGATAGATTGTCTCTAGATTACATCAAAAACTGCTGTATAATTGGTGGATGAAATGAAGTTGAAAAATGAGTTTGATGATGAGGAAAGCAGAGCCTGGGGTGCCCTTCTTTTGCATTTTGCTCTATGTGTCAATTTCAGGGATAGATTGCTTTGTAACAAACCACTCTTAATTTTGCATGGTTCTGGTGTTTGAAATCCTCAGCTGAACAATTCTTAGGGTATCTGGAGCACTTGCAATCAAATGCCGGTGGGGCCGGAGATATCTGAATGCTTCTTTATTCAAGTTTCTGATACTTGGTCTCTAGGATCACTGGCATGGCTGAAATGATTGGGTGCTAGCTCAGCATCTCTCTCTCCAAGCGGTTACTCCACATAGCTAGCTTGGCTCCCTTAGAGCATGGTGGGTCCATGATAGTCAGATTTTCCCCCGTGTGGATGGCTTCCCCCAGTATGAGCATTCCAGAAAACTCAAGTGGAAGCTCTAAGGTTTCTTCTTATAGCACAGTCTTGGAAGTCCCAGAAAGTTGCTTCCACCACATTCTGTTGGTCAAGAAGATCTCTAGAGCCAGTCCAGAAACAAAAGGATGGGAATTAGACTCCACCTCTCAATGCAAGGAGCATCACAAGTACAGAGAGAGAAGGAACTGAAGATAGTCATCAACTTCTGTAAGAATTAACTGATGTAACACATCTGAAACACCTGATCCTGTTGCTAACTTATAATCAGTGCTTAGACAATATAAAGAACATGTACTCAAATACTTTTTAAAGTTCGAACAGATCTCGTGTGATTACAATGACTGATTCCTTTTCTTATTTTCTTTAACACATGTGGCCTGACAAAGGATTGTTTTGTTTTGTTTGTGGAATATAATGCTAACAACTAATGTTTATTGAATTTTTCTGATATGCTGAGCTCTTTTCACAAATGATGAAATTTGATCCTCTCCACAAATCTTTTAGGTAAGTACTCTGTGTACTTGGATTCCTTAGATACTAAAGACTAAAGCACAGAGAATTTTGTGACATCCTGGGTCACACAGCATCTAGTACCAAATGGATATGAGAGTCACCTAATCTAATAGCAGTGACTGAGCTCTGTCCTGCCAGGTGGTTGAAAAGTCTGTAAAGATATACATGTTAAATTCCATTTTATTATGCATTTCATGAATTAGTTTCATTCTAATTTATTAAAATAGACCACAAAAAATTATAGTATATCTTTTCTGTAGAATACTATAAAACTGTCACAAAGGATGAGGTAGGTGCTTTGTATTATTTTGAAAACAAAGTTGTAGGAATATATAAAATATACATATAGAATATACTTACTATGTATATATTATATATATACAGAGAGAGAGAGAGAGATGCCACATTAGAAACTGTTACATGTAGTTCATACTGGGAAATGGGAATTGGGTTTATTTGACAAGAAAAAAGAAAGGTCCTTTTTTCCTTTTCAGGAAAAGGAAAAAGTTACTATTACTTAGTGCCATAGTGGTTGCTGCTCCTGGCTTGCCTCAGCCCACCCCAAAGATTACCTACAGCTTTGCCTACAGTTCCCATATACATTACTTTGGCTTCGACCTCAAGGTCCTCAAGCCTTCTCTCTCTCTCTCTCTCTCTCTCTCTCTCTCTCTCTCTTGCCCCTAGGATTTTTCTTGCCCTGCTGGCTTGGCCCAGGTCAGAAGCCCCTGTGAGCAGACCTCAACTCATGAGGGACAGCAGTTATGGATAAACACTCCTACTTCTCTGAACTGTGTTCTTCACAGCTTCTCATGGGTCTCTGTGGACTGTACCCCAGTTATCCACAGCAGCCCCCCCCTTCCCGTTTTCACACCCCCTTTATTGGCATTCCCCCTTCCCTGTCTCACTCCCCAGGTCCTCACCATACTTCCTGGGATCACCTCCCAAATAAACTACCTGCACCTGAATCCTTCTCTCAGCATCTGCTTTAGAGAGACCCCAAACTAAGACAAATAGTATTTGAACTTTTTCTTGTGCTCATGTAACTTTCACTTAAACAAGCAAACAAAAGACAAAAGGTGTTATTCATTCATTTAAATGAATAACACCATCAAAGAATGAACTATTTTCAGGCACCAGCATGGGTTGCGTTATCCCTGTTGCACACACTGGGCTTCTGGGTGAGGGTCTGAGTAGCCTTCTGGTTTCCACTAATGGGCACGAACACATTCTGAGGCCACATTTGCATCTAAGGAAAACCAGGCTCTGGACAGGGTCTTTCCAGCAAGGCTTGGAGAGCAGGATTCCAAGCTCACTGCCTTGCAAAACGGTAGCATGACTTGTTTCTCTGTTTCCCGTCCCCACCCTCTCTCACAAGCATCTTTGATTTAACACAGCTTTATGCTCATCACCACACCATTACTACGGGATGCTTGCTTCCCACGAGCGCATAGCCTGGGCCGAGAGACCCCGCAATTCATTGTCTGGCTCTGACACAGTGCCCTGGGCCCTGGCCCTGGGGAACCGAACTAAGTCGTCTCAAGATTACAAGCCATTTCAGCCCAATCAGAGGTTATGGCCCCTACTTTTTAACATCCTGCTTTTATTTGAAGGCTATGAAGTGTAATAGTTCACCATTTGGGTTTAAGTATCACCATAAAAGTCACTGAGATGGAACAGGCCATAAGTAGTTCTTTTACATAGTGTAGCTGAGGCTGGGAGCTTACGTCTTCATTAACCCACAGAAATGGCTCTGAAATGAAATGCCGGGTGGGTGCCGCTCAGCGTCAGGGATCAATCATATCCTTCTGACCCCGTGTGCCTCACTTTGTCCCTTCGTGGTGCTGATGGTGAGTGAGTTGGGAACTCAGGAAGGAAAGGAGCAGACAAACGTCATAAGGAGATTCTGTGGATGAAACACCCAGCTCTGGGATGAAAAGTGAAAAACTCTTCCCGATACGGAGCCGTTTGCCCAGGAAGACATCTCTCCTTATCACCCACCGGCCATCAAGTATTCTGGGTCACCAGAATCTGTCCCAGAGGCATAGAATCTGTAGGCATATGCTGTGGTCTGGCTGTTTTGTGTCTCCCTCAAAATTCGTACTTTAAAATCCTAACCCCCAAGGTGATGGTCTGAGGAGGAGGGGTCTTTGGAGACATTAAGATAGAGTCCTCATAAATGAGATAAGTTCTCTCATAAAAGAGACCCCACAGAGATCCCTAGGCCCTTCCACTAGGTGAAGACACATGAGAAATCAGCAGTCTGCAGGCTGGAAGATGGCTATTACTAAAACCTCACCATGCTGGCACCCTGATCTCCAACTTCCAACCTCCAGAATGGTGAGAAATAAATTTCTGTTGTTATAAACACAGAAGCTACCCAGTTTGTGGTATTTCATTATAGCAGCCCAGATGGACTTAGACAACATAGTATGACAAAACAATTTTATTCTGCTTATCAGGGTGGCATTTGCTTATGTCAGAATTCCAGGGGACATTTTCTACCCATTCCCATGGCACTGTGAGAAAAAAACAGTTCTTTAGTGAAATAATTTGGTGGGAAAACTAACCAGGGATTTTTCACTACATAGAATTTAGGACTCAAAGAGCTTTAATATGTTGACAAATACACAAATTGCCAAAGATTTTTATTTGAAACTTTTCTCAAAGAATTTCTCTTAGAGTTCAAGTTTCATGCCTTACTGACATAAGGTGACCTTTCTCCCAATGCTCACATGGAAGATTCAGAACCTTGTCCCATCCATGGTGACCTAACACTTGAACACATGAGAACCAAACACTCCACTACACTAAGAGATACATATCACCCCATCCTTTTGCAACTGCCACTCATACGCTAAGGTTCCCATCCCTCTTGCCTAATTCTGCCCCTACCCCTAAATGACAGGGTGAGGGTCTGTAGCCAAGACAAGTTGTCTTCATTTTCTTTATTGCCAAGCCATTATTATCTATATGTTTATATTATTATCTATATGTTTATTATCCCATCTCTAAAATTGGATATAGAGAAAACTCTTCCAGCACCAACTCTCTATATCCAATTTTACCCAACAGATTTTTTTTTAATGAAGAGATCTACCCTTGTCTTAGAAATAGGGCCATTCAACCCACTTTCTCCCATGACTAAAATGTGATAGGTCTTCAGTACATGTTAGTGTCTTGTCTTGTCTTTCCATTTTTTCTTTTCTTAGAAAATCCTAAGAACTAAAGCTCTACAGAGTGACTCTCAGATTCGATGGGACCAAAGGCCCACACTAACCAAGGATGCCGTGGTCATGTAGCAAGACATAGACAACTCCTTTTTATTTTCATATTCATGCCAACAATGCTAATCTATTACAACATAACCTACCTCTTTACATCCCTCCTGTGGATCCATTAAATTTTCTCTGAGAGGTAAAACCTATTTGACCTCTCGGCCTTGACTCTTGCTTCCTTAAAATCCTTTCTCTTGAAAAGCCTTTCCAATCATCTTTATCTTCCTCATAAAGGTGTAGATATGGTCATGTGGCCATCTCTTAACAAACATGCATTGTCTAAGCCAGAAAAACTACTCTCCTGCTCCTTGTAAGGTCTTCGCTTTGCAGAAATGCCTCTTTTATTCAATGTCTTTCAAGTTGTGAAACATCGCCCTTTCTGTTCCATGGTTCCCCATTCCCTTGTCTCGTGTGCACATCATGAGGTAATGGGGTAAGAAGGCGCATCATACACCAGTTCCAGAGCTTAAGCCCAAGAATACTGGAGAAATCTCTGCTCTACTAAGTCTGTGGCTATGAAAAGAGCATTTTTTTTTTCATTGTACAAAAGAGATCTGTAGGAAAGTCTGTCTTTAGACACCCAGAAATAATGTGTGCTCCCTCACCAGTAAGTAAACATGGCATCTAAAATGGGGCAAGTCCAGTCTTTCATTTTGCCAATTGCAGAACCAAATTTAGTTTATCAATGGAGGCAGCTCCTTCTATGTCAGCCCAGGTTCTGTACTCAGCAAGAGTGTAACTTGAAGTCACCATTCAGTAGTCCACTGACAATTTGGAGTTAAAGAAGGAAGCTAAGATGTAACCTCTATAATCCACATATAGAAGATTCAGAACCTTTGCTCATCCATGATAACTTAGCACTTAAACACACCAAAACCAAGCATTCTACTGCATGAAAATATACCCAACATCTGGTCCTTTTGTAGCTGTTATCCATTTACTAATGTTCCCATCCCCCATGCCTAGTTCTCGGCTCCCTACCTCTAGATGATAGGATGGGGGTTAAAACCAAGTCCCAGACACTAAGCTCTCCATAAAAAACAGACCTCTATCACATTCACTCTGCATGGCTGCATTTCTGATTCACTGTCCTCTAGTCATTTATTTCCTTCAACTCCACACTCCCCAAAATATTCCAACAATAATTTTTCATTTTCTCCTAATTTTGTTTTTAGTTTTTTTTTAAGTTTAGGTTCCCCATTTTCTTATCCATTATACTCTTGATTTAACCTCCACAGCTATTTTGATGATTCCCTTTAGATTATTCCCTTTTGATTATTCCTTCCATCAAACTTATACTGATACCCCACTGGGCTTTCTCTGGCTGGTATGTGGGGGCCTGTAAACTGTTTCTTTGCCAACCATTTACATATTTCCAAGGATGTAGGTACAGCATTATCCTTACTGCCACCTTTCTGTCAAGAATAACATTTCTAATAAACTAATAGCAGCAGATTCTCTCCAGAAAAATTATGGAACTCTCATCAAAGAACCATGCTATTGTCCTTTCCCTCAAAGTGCTGCCTTTGCGGGTACTTGCATCATTTACTACTTTTCTTTGTGTTCTTCAGAAGCTTGGCTTTCTCATCTTTGAATTATTCCTCTGGAACAGTTAGATATGCCTTGGACCTCATATGTGCAACATCAAGATGATGTATTTTCCTACAGGATTAAGGATTAAACTTGCCACTACCCATCCCTACATGACTAATATGGGCTGGTTTGTGTCCCCTCAGTATAAGGCATCCAAAACACATTAAAATCATCTGAGACATGACAAGATTTAGCTTATTCCCAATCCTTCTAGATCCCAGCACAACAAAGACTTCCTTGAACTGGTGACTTTATGATTGTGATCCATTGCCTTGGGCCTCAAATGACAGAATAGAACAACATTAAGACCAACAGGGCAGAGCGAAGGGCAGTGGGTGTCCAGAAATTGAGGCAGCCACCACCATCTTCCTCAAGTTAAGCTCTTGAGAACTCCTTGGGGAGATGAATTTTGTACCCAGGACTCATTTATCTTCTACAGCATTCTCTTAATTGGCTTCCTGTCTTCCTTTCATGTCTTCATAAAATACAGATACACTACCCCACTAGAGCTAATATTCCTGCTGCTGATTTGTGGACGTTTCATCACCTGGTGCTCTTGCATCCGTATCCATCTATCTATTTCCTAAATTATTTTCCTGTGTATTTTTCCAGATGTTTGGAATTGCTAGAAGTCTGAACTCTGATTTACAGAGTGGAGGTGGGGGGAGGGTGTTATTTAATGCAACATGATTTGAAGTGTCACACAGTCTGTCTATATTTGGAAATATCTACTTTCCTGGCATCACACAGAACCAGACACAGCCTAAGGCCTTATGTTTCCTATTTAACTTAACAACCTACACAAATGTCTCTTTTACATATTATCAATGTGTCTTTAATAGTCTTGCAATTCTTGAAGCAATCTGAGTCTGATTTGAATAAGAAAAATCCTGCAGGCTGTGGTATGTGAGGACCCAACTGCCTCACACAACCAAGTACAGTTTCAAAATACACACACTAGCCCAAAAGAGCATCTTTCGTGCCTTTTGAAGAACACCTATTCTTAATTGTTGTATTTAACATGTGTTTAAGATTTATGGTCTGGTAGGATCTTTTCATTTTGTTTTTA
This sequence comes from Pseudorca crassidens, assembly GCF_039906515.1. Classification (NCBI taxonomy): domain Eukaryota; kingdom Metazoa; phylum Chordata; class Mammalia; order Artiodactyla; family Delphinidae; genus Pseudorca; species Pseudorca crassidens. The sequence continues at coordinate 69,828,099 of NC_090310.1, forward strand.
TTTCTGTTTTGACAAGGGATGGGGTGGGGCAGGGTGTGGTTTACGAAAACAGCTCAATGAAATAGCATAAAAATGATGCAATTTCTTGCTCTGTCATATTGGTCTCCACTCTCTATCAGTAAAATATTGGCTACAAATAATTTCTACAGTCCTCCTTGAAGGCTTCCAACAACAGCACAGATGTGTGTGTTATACACAGCATTAGCTGTGGAAAGAATAACAGGGTTAAAGAAGACGTTTTCCAGTTATAAGGAGAGTGAGAACCACTCTGACTTTTTTAGGGTGAAAGCAATCAACTGTGAGTCTCATTGGGGTAGCCTTGGTGAGCCCTCCAGACTGGAAATTCAGACACCCAGCAGGTATTTTGTCTCCTGAGTGAATGGGGTAGCAATGAGGAGTAATATGAATAAAGCCTAAGGGAAAAAAAATGGAACAAGAAAAAAGATGACAATAATTATTCTCCGGACTGGATAAAGTTGCCCCTCAAGTTCACTCATCTCCAAGTTCACTGAACAACTTTCTAATATTTTTGTTGAATGTTCATACCAGGGAAGAAGTAGAGGAAGAGATCCTTGATAATAAACAGAAGAAATATATTCATCTGGAAAGTAAAGGTAACTGTACATTGGTTCAATGTTATCTGGTTTATGCATCCATTGTTTATGAGTTTGGTTACTGTGAGTTGGTTCCAAGAATTTGAACATCAGACGAACAACAATCAAGTTATATTTCAGGACATGCAAAGTTGAGAGGTGGTCACTTCTTTACCCTGGCCCATTGGACTCCCTCTTTGAGAGAATTTGAATCTTGAGTCAAGTATAAAAATTCATAACTCATTGGAACTATATTTCTAGAGGCACTTTTTGAGATTTCCCTTGCATTCCTATTGCTGAGATTCCCTCAAGCTCTCCTGATTTCTATCCTTCTCAAGGTTGAGAAGTGCAGTTTTTCCTTTACTTCTCTGAACTATCCACTATATACTTCAAAATATATATATATATTTTACTTTGCTTTCATTAGCCAGATGTGAATTCTATTTCTTGCAACTTGGGACCATAAGTCATTCAGGAACCACGAGGGCTTTTCCACTTGGGTACAAATCAAGGTACTTGAAAGCCACAACTTTTTAACTGGATTTCAGGACCCAGAGGCAGGATAACTAACCTTTTATTAGGGAAGCTGTGAACTCTGCCTCCTCCTTTCCAGGCAGAGACAAACAATTCTCCACCCAGGCCTGACTGAGCAATGTGATGGTCAGAACCCACAGGCGTTCTCACAGGAAGGAACTGCTGGAACTTGCTCAGGAGGCCCTGGCCAGCACCACGTGCTAGAGGGCCCAGGAGGAGGGTTCCTGCCTCACCCTGGGCGGTCGGGTGGAAATAAACTGTGTCTACCACCTGGTTCTGGCAGCAAAAGCAGCACCAGCACCAGAGAAAGTTCGGACTCCAGACCCCCCAAAACCAGGAAATTCCATGCTGGAGCTAAAATTGTAGCTGGCCTCCCCAGCCGTGCTCCCAGCTCGCATGCACTGAAGCCACAGCACAGCCTGTATCCACACACCAAGTTACCCACGTGGGTTGAATTATGGAAGCACAGAACTGCTGGGGCTGAGGTCCTCTGTAACTCTCCCACCCTCGGAACCCTGGGGCAAGCGGGATCTTCACCCTCCATGTGCTTGAATACTTGGAACAAGCTGGCTGTTCATTTTAACCACCGCATTAGAAACAGAAGACTCACACACGCGAGCCAGGCACCGAACTAGAGAGTTAATGAAAGTTATCTATCCACTCTTTCTGACAACATTTTGTTCAAAGTAATATTAACCCCATTTTACAAAAGTTGCCCGGGTTTACATGATGTTTATGAGCCAGGTTTGGAATTTGAGCCCAGATTTCTTATGCCTGAAGCCTAACTATTTGATTGTTTCTAACTGAGGGATCTGAGAGTGTTTGCACTGATGCTACTATGCTCAAGTGCTTTTATAAAATTAGAAAACCAGACCCCTTACACTATTGGAAGAGCCAGGAAATGCTTTCCTCTATGCCAGGAGATTTTCCTCTGCCTATCCTGGGAAGGTCATTGTCATGCTCAGTTCACAAAGGATATGACTTGGAGGAAAGAGCCCTGGATTAAGAATTAGGAATCCAAAGCCACTGTTGGCATGTCATGGGTTCTGACACTTGCCTTCTTTGTGTCTTCAACACATTCATTTCTAAGACAGGGCATAACAACCTCTAGCGGCAATAGCTGTGTGCTCTGTGAATAAGGCAATGATGGATCAAAAGGTAGGGGAGGAAGCCATCTGTCCCAGTGGAGGTAAGTTTTTATTACTAACATTGTTTAGACTTGAAAATGAAGGTGGCTTTTAGTTGTTTTATGATTGCTTTTAAATTGCCTTTAGACAATGCAACCCTTACAACCTGCCAGATGGAGTGGGGTGGCGGGGTGGGAGGCACTCCCAATTCTCCTAACTCTGCATGTCCATAGATCAAGGAATCTACCAGAAAAATTCAAGGCTGCTGCTAGAAAAAGACTTATAGACCACAAACATCAAATCCGTCACTTACAAATCCAGAAATTAAAGCCCCTAAAAGAGAAGTGACTTGCCCAAGATCACATAGTAAATCAGTGGCAGAGTGAAGGTTAAAGCCAATCTTCTCAATATAAAAGGGAATTTTGGTACAAATGTAAAGTAATATTATCACATTATCTTATGGCTGGAAAAGCACCCCCTAATATTTCCAAGGAGCCCAGGCCCTTCCAGTTCTGATTCTGACACTCAGGCAGAGTTTCCTCGGGTGGAGGGAGAACAGGACTTGGATCCCAAAGATTTGGATTCAAGTCTTTGGGTGCTGATGACCTCATTGTGTGGGGAGGAGACATGAACAGCTAATTCATGCTATCAGGTGGAAATGACTGCCCAAGACACCAGCACAAGCAGTGTCCCAAAGAGCACACGATGAGTTGTCAAATTAGAACAAGAAAGTAATGATCCCGGAAAGCAGAGTAAAGCAACCACTTTGCCTCTTTCATGAACCCTTCCCAGCTCACCTTATATCCTTCTGGCTTTCTAAGCCCTTCATCAGTTACTTAAATAGGTGATTTGCTTGGTAATGATGTGTTTATGAAAAACGATGTTTTAGGGAAACCATAAGAGATTTAGAGTCAATAGACCTATGTTTATAGCTCATCTCTGCCATTTGCTAATTGAATGATCTTGAACAAGTTCCTTTACCTTTGAAACTGAACTTTCTCTTCTGCAAAGAGGGAACAATAACCTATATTTCTCATGACTGGGTGAGAGTTAAGTGAGAAACTGGACAGAAAGCATCCACCACTGTCCTTGGCTCCCGGTGAATGCAGAGTAGCTCCTTTTTCTTCAGTTGTACGGCTAACTCGTTGAGGGTAAGTTCAGGCCTTTATGTGACTCAACATCTCTCATGGCTCTTTCACAGTGGTACCCAAAGCACTGTTGATTTGAACTGACTCAAGAATGGTCAGGAGACAAAAGATTAATCTCCAAAATTTACAAGCAGCTCATGCAGCTCAATATAACAAAACAAAAAAACCCAATCCAAAAATGGACAGAAGACCTAAATAGACATTTCTTCAAACAAGATATACAGATTGCCAACAAACGCATGAAAGATGCTCAACATCACTAATCATTAGAGAAATGCAAATCAAAACTACAGTGAGGTATCACCTCACACCAGTCAGAATGGCCATCATCAAAAAATCTACAAACAATAAATGCTAGAGAGGGTGTGGAGAAAAGGGAACCCTCTTGCACTGTTGGTGGGAATATAAATTAATACAGCCACTATGGAGAACAGTATGGAGGTTCCTTAAAAAACTAAAAATAGAACTACCATACGACCCAGCAATCCCACTGCTGAGCACATACCCTGAGAAAACCATAATTCAAAAAGAGTCATGGGCCTCCCTGGTGACAGAGTGGTTGAGAGTCCGCCTGCCGATGCAGGGGACACGGGTTCGTGCTCTGGTCCGGGAAGATCTCACATGCCACGGAGCAGCTGGGCCCGTGAGCCATGGCCACTGAGCCTGTGCTTCCGGAGCCTGTGCTTCACAACGGGAGAGGCCACAACAGTGAGAGGCCCAGGTACCGAAAAAAAAAAAAAAAGAGTCATGAACCACAATGTTCATTGCAGCTCTATTTACAATAGCCAGGATATGGAAGTAACCTAAGTGTCCACTGACAGATGAATGGATAAAGAAGATGTGGCACATATATACAATGGAATATTACCCAGCCATAAAAAGAAATGAAATTGAGTTATTTGTAGTGAGGTGGATGGACCTAGAATCTGTCATATAGAGTGAAGTAAGTCAGAAAGAGAAAAACAAATACTATATGCTAATACATATATATGGAATTTAAAAAAAATAAATTGTTCTGAAGGACCTAGGGGCAGGACAAGAATAAAGATGCAGGCATAGAGAATGGACTTGAGTACACAAGGAAGGGGAAGGGTAAGCTGGGACGAAGTGAGAGAGTGGCATGGACATACATACACTACCAAATGTAAAATAGATAGCTAGTGGGAAGCAGCCACATAGCACAAGGAGATCAGCTCGGTGTTTTGTGACCACCTAGAGGGGTGAGATAGGGAGGGTGGGAGGGAGGGAGACGCAAGAGGGAAGAGATATGGGGACATATGTATGTGTATAGCTGATTCTCTTTGTTATAAAGCAAAGACTAACACACCATTGTAAAGCAATCATACTCCAATAAAGATGTTAAATAAATAAATAATAAAATTAAAAATAGAATGGTCAGGAGAGAGAAGAGGAGAGTCCATGAACAACAGACAAAAGTTGGATTTCCACTATTTTTCATTGAATATCAATCAGAATCTGAGTTGAGCTTCCCAACAGCTCTTCATGGCCCTGGGCCACTGTGTGATTCCATCACTGGCTTGATGCAGAGCTATGCCGACAACCAAAGAAGAAAAATTACTTCCCCAAACATCTCAGAACCCAGGTGGTTTTACTGGTGATCACTTTAAAACTTCCATATGGCAATCTCTACAGCATATTCCTTTCCCCAGGACATATAAACTGATAGAAAACTACAAGTTCAAATAAAGTAAATGAAACCTTCATGGCAGAACCTGACCAAAAGAAAAGTACCACTTATCATCATAGCCATGAGAGTGCTATACCAAAATTAGTCACAAGTACTGAATGGTTTATGAAAAAAAATTATTATTATTTACAGGCATACCTCAGAAATGTTGCAGGTTTGGTTCCAGACCACTGCAATACAGCAAATATTGCAATAAAGCCAGTCACATGAATTTTTTGGTTTCCCAGTGCAAGTAAAAGTTATGATTACACTATACTGCAGTCTATTAAGTGGGCAGCTGCATTATGTCTAAAAACAACAATCTACATACTTTAATTAAAAAATGCCTTACTGCTAAAAATTGCTGACCATCAACTGAACCTTCAGTGAGTTGTAGTTTTTTGCTGGTGAGGGTCTTGCCTCGATGTTGATGGCTGCTGACTGATCAGAGTGGTGGCTGCTGGGGTTGGTGTGACTGTGACAATTTCTTAAAATAATACAACAGTGAAGTTTACTTTCACAAACAATTTCTCTGTAGCATGCAATGGTGTTTGATACAATTTTACCCACAGTAGAACTTATTTCAAAACTGGAGTCAATCCTCTCAAATCCTGCTGCTGCTTTATCAACTAAGTTTATGTAATATTCTAAATTCTTTGTTGCCATTTCAACAATCTTCACAGCATCTTCACCAGGAGTAGATTCCATTTCAAGAAGCTATTTTCTCTGCTCATCCATAAGAAGCAACTCCTCATCGGCTCAAGTTTTAGCATGAGATTGCAGCAATTCAGTCACATCTTTGGGCTCCCTTTCTAATTCTAGTTCTCTTGCTATATCCACCCTATTTACAGTTACTTCCTCCACTGAAGTCTTGAACCCCTCAAAGTTATCCATGAGGGTTGGAATCAACTTATTCCAAACTTCTGTTAATGTTGGTATTTTGACCTCTTCCCATGAATGTTGAATGTTCTTAATAGCATCTAGAATGGTGAATCATTTCCAGAAAGTTGTCAATTGACTTTGCCCAGATCCATCATAGGAATCACTATCTACAGCAGCTATAGCTTTAGAAAATGTATTTCTTAAATAATAAGACTTGAATATCAAAATGACTCCTTGATCTTTGGGCTGCAGAACAGACGATGTGTCAGCAGGCATGAAAACAGCATTAATCTCATTGTACATCTCCATCAGAGCTCTTGGGTGACCAGGTGCATTGTCAATGAGCAGTAATGTTTTTAAAGGAATCTTTTTTTTCTGAGCCAAAAGGTCTCAACAGTGGGCTTAAAATATTCAGGAAACCATGTTGTAAAAAGATGTGGGGCTTCCCTGGTGGTGCAGTGGTTGAGAGTCCGCCTGCCGATGCAGGGGACACGGATTCGTGCCCCTGTCCGGGAAGATCCCACATGCCGCGGAGCGGCTGGGCCCATGAGCCATGGCCGCTGAGCCTGCGCGTCCGGAGCCTGTGCTCTGCAACGGGAGAGGCCACAACAGTGAGAGGTCCACGTACCGCAAAAAAAAAAAAAAAAGATGTGCTGCCATCCAGGTTTTGTTGTTCCATTTATAGTGCACAGGCAGAGTAGATTTAGCATAATTCTTAAGGGTCCTAGAATTTTTAGAATGGGAAATGCACGTTGGCTTCAACTTAGTCAACAGCTGGATTAGCCCCTAACAAGAAAGTCAGCCTGACCTTTGAAATTTTGAAGCCAGGAGTTGACTTCTCTCTAGCTATGAAGGCCCTAGATGGCATCTTCTTCCAATAGAAGGCTGTTTTGCCTACACTGAAAAGCTGTTGTTTGGTGTGGCCACCTTCATTGATTATCTTAGCTAGATCTTCTGGATAACTTGCTGCAGCTTCTACATCAGCCCTTGCTGCTTTACCTTGCACTTTTATTTTATGGAGAGAACTTCTTTCCTTAAACTCATAAACCAACCTCTGCTGCAGCTTCCTCACTGCTCCCTCCTGCAGCTTCCTCACTGCTCTCAGCCTTCATAGAATTAAAGAGAGTTAGGGCCTTTTTCTGGATTGAGGAATGCTGTGGCTAGTTTGATCTTCTATCCAGACCACTCAAACTTTCTCCATATGAGCAGTAAGGCTGTTTCACTTTCTGATCATTGATGTATTCACTGGAGTAGCACTTTTAATTTCCTTCAAGAACTTTTCCTTCGCATTAACAACTTGGCTAACTGTTTGGTGCAAGAGGGCTTGCTTTTGGCCTGTCTCAGCCTTCACCTTGCCTTCCTCACTAAGCTTAACCGTTTCCAGCTCCTGATTTAAAGCAAGAGACATGCAACTTTTCCTTTCACTTAGAGGCATTGTAAGGTTATTAATTGGCTTTTCCATTACTGTTGTGTCTCAGGGAATAGTGAGGCCCAAGGAGCAGGAGAGACTTGGGAGAACAGCTGGTTGGTGGAGCAGTCATAAATTTGCCATTTTATATGGGCATGGTTCACGGCCCCCCCAAACAATTACAATTGTAATGTCAAAGATCACCCATCACAGATCACCTTAACAAATATACTAATAATGAAAAAGTTTGAAATATTGTAGGAATTATCCAAATGTGACACAGAGACAAGGAGTGAGCAAATATTGTTGAAAAAATTATACCAATAGACTTGCTGGACACAGGATTGTCACAACCTTCCATTTGTAAAAAATGCAATATTTGCAAAACACAATAAAGCAAAGTGCAATAAAACAAGGTATCCCTATATTACTATTTTATTATTTATTACAATAAAAAATAATGTTTGTTCCAAACAATTGAAAAAAAGAGTTTTATATTAAGGAACACACACATATATATGTCTGTGTGTGTGTGTGTGTGTGTGTGTGTGTATATATACATATATGTGTGTGTGTGTTTATTATATATATTATATACATATTTATATATCATATTGGTCATCTTAATAAAGGGCAAATAAGCATTAATTTGTTTACTGATTATGATGGGAATTCTAAAAAATGGGGAAAATACAATATATCAGTCAGTCAGGGTTCAAACAGGAGACAAAACCCATGTAATAATTTGACCAGGAAAAGTTTAATACAAAGAATTATTAACTATAACATGGGATTACCAACTAAGGGGTAAAGAAGTTTCCAAAGACTTTAGGAATAGCAGAGTAGGAAGCAGCCGCTAGCTCTAGGGCTGAGGAAGAAACCCAAGGAAGGAACAGACTTGGAAGACTTCCCAGAACAGAGATCCAGACCTGGTTCACAATGGTGCTGCTTTGGTCCACTGGATGGTGGAGAATTTCCCCAAAGTGTGCACCTCTGCAGGGCTAGGGGAAGCAGCCCACGGTACTATGTCATGTCCTGGTAGTGAGTGTCACTGGGTGTCCCCTGGCTGCCTCCCACTAGAGAAGCAAAGACTCCATACCAGAACGAGGATAAACAGCCCCTTTCTAGTCCAGTGTCTCTCCAGCACCCTCTACTGATACATCACACCATTGTGTTGCTGACAAAGGAATGGCATTCCAGTGTCACAAGCAGGGCAATAAACGGAATAAGCTAATAACTAGCACATACAACAAAATAGAAGAAATAGAAGAAAATAAATTAAGATCACCAATAATTCCAACAACCAAAATAAATCTTCTCCTGATATTTCAATAAATATTCTCCCAAAACTTTTATTTATTTGGAAGGGGGAGTGTCATTTCATATATATATTTTACATAACTAAGATTATATAAAACATACAACTTACAAGCAAAAGCTAAGAGAATTCAAAACCACTAAACCAGCTCTACAACAAATGCTAAAGGAACTTCTCTAAGCAGGAAACACAAGAGAAGGAAAAGACTTACAATAACAAACCCAAAACAATTAAGAAAATGGTAATAAGAACATACATATTGATAACTACCTTAAATGTAAATAGGTTAAATGCTCCAACCAAAAGACATAGCCTGGTTGAATGGATACAAAAAGAAGAACAGTACACATGCTGTCTACAAGAGACCCACTTCAGACCTATGGACACATATAGACTGAAAGTGAGGGGATGGAAAAAGATATTCCATGCAAATGGAAATCAAAAGAAAGTTGGAGTATCAATTCTCATATCAGATAAAATAGACTTTAAAATAAAGACTATTACAAGAGACAAAGAAGGACACTACCTAATGATCAAGGGGTCAATCCAAGAAGAAGATATAACAATTGTAAATATTTATGCACCCAACATAGGAACACATCAATACATAAGGCAAATGCTAACAGCCATAAAAGGGGAAATCGACAGTAACACAATCATAGTAGGGGACTATAACACTCCACTTTCACCAATGGACAGATCATCCAAAATGAAAATAAATAAGCAAACACAAGCTTTAAATGATACATTAAAAAAGATGGATTTAAATTATAGTTATAGGACATTCCATCCAAAAACAGCAGATTACACATTCTTCTCAAGTGCGCATGGAACTTTCTCCAGGATAGAACATATATTGGGTCACAACTCAAGCCTTGAAATATTTAAGAAAATTGAAATTGTATCAAGTATCTTTTCTGATAACAACACTAGGAGACTAGATATCAATTACAGGAAAAAATCTGTAAAACATACAAACACATGGAGGTTAAACAATGCACTACTAAATAACAAAGAGATCACTGAAGAAATAAAAGAGGAAATCAAAAAATACCTAGAAGCAAATGAAGTTGGAGACACGACGACCCAAAACCTATGGGATGCAGCAAAATTAGCTCTAAGAGGGAAGTTTATAGCAATACAATCCTACCTCAGGAAACAAGAAACATCTCAAATAAACAACTTAATCTTACATGTAAAGCAATTAGAGAAAGAAAAACAAAAAAAAAAAACCCAAAGTTAGCAAAAGGAAAGAAATCATAAAGATCATATCAGAAATAAATGAAAAAGAAATGAAGGAAATGATAGTAAAGATCAATAGAACTAAAAGCTTGTTCTTTGACAAGATAAACAAAATTGATAAACCATTAGCCAGACTCATCAAGAAAAAAAAGGAGAAGACTCAAATCACTAGAATTAGAAATGAAAAATGAGAAATAACTGAAACTGGAGAAATACAAAGGCTAATGAGAGATTACTACAAGCAACTATATGCCAATAAAATGGACAACCTGGAAGAAATGGACAAATTCTTAGAAAAGCACAACCTTCTGAGACTGAACCAGGAAGAAATAGAAAATATAAACAGACCAGTCACAAGCACTGAAATTGAGACTGTGATTAAAAATCTTCCAACAAACAAGCCCAGGACCAGATGGATTCACAGGCAAATTCTACCAAACATTTAGAGAAGAGCTAACACCTATCCTTCTCAAACTCTTCCAAAATATAGCAGAAGGGGAACACTCCCAAACTCATTCTATGAGGCCACCACCACCCTGATACCAAAACCAGACAAAGATGCCACAAAAAAGAAAACTACAGGCCAACGACACTGATGAACATAGATGCAAAAATCCTCAACAAAATACTAGCAGACAGAATCCAAAAGCACATTAAAAGGATCATACACCGTGTTCAAGTGGGGTTTATCCCAGTAACATAAGGATTCTTCAATATACACAAATCAATCAATGTGACACACCATATTAACAAACTGAAGGAGAAAAACCACATGATTATCTCAATAGATGCAGAAAAAGCTTTTGATAAAATTCAACACCCATTTATGATAAAAACTCTCCAGAAAGTGGGCATAGAGGGAGCCTACCTCAACATAATAAAGGCTATATATGACAAACCCTCAGCAAACATCACTCTCAATGGTGAAAAACTGAAACCATTTCCACGGAGATCAGGAACAAGACAAGATTGCCCACTCTCACCAGTATTATTCAGCATAGTTTTGGAAGTTTTAGCCACAGCAATCAAAGAATAAAAAGAAATAAAAGGAATCCAAATTGGAAAAGAAGTAAAACTTTCACTGTTTGCAGATGACATGAAACTATACATAGAGAAACCTAAAGATGCTACCAGAAAACCACTAGAGCTAATCAATGAATTTGGTAAAGTATCAGGATATAAAATTAATGCACAGAAATCTCTTGCATTCCTATACAGTAATGATGAAAAATCTGAAAGAGAAATTAAGGAAATACTCCCATTTACCACTGCAACAAAAAGAATAAAATACCTAGGTATACACCTACCTAAGGAGACAAATGACCTGTATGCAGAAAACTATAAGACACTGATGAAAGAAATTAAAGATGATGCAAACAGATGGAGAGATATACCATGTTCTTGGATTGGAAGAATCAACATTGTGAAAATGACTATACTTCTCAAAGCAATCTACAGATTCAATGCAATCCCTATCAAAGTACCAATGGTATTTTTCCCAGAACTAGAACAAAAAATTTCACAATTTGTATGAAAACACAAAAGACCCCAAATAACCAAAACAATCTTAAGAAAGAAAAATGGAGCAGGAGGAATCAGTCTCCCTGACTTCAGACTATACTACAAAGCTACAGCAATCAAGACAGTATGGTACTGTCACAAAAACAGAAATATAGATCAATGGAACAGGATAGAAAGCCCAGAGGTAAACCCACACACATATGGTCACCTTATCTTTGATAAAGGAGGCAAGAATATATAATGGAGAAAACACAGCTCCTTCAATAACTGGTGCTGGGAAAACTGGACAGCTACATGTAAAAGAATGAAATTAGAACACTCCCTAACACCATACACAAAAATAAACTCAAAATGGATTAAAGACCTAAATGTAAGTCCAGGCACTATAAAACTCTTAGAGGAAAACATAGGCAGAACACTCTATGACATAAATCACAACAATATCCTTTTTGACCCACCTCCTAGAGAAATGGAAATAAAAACAAAAATAAACAAATGGGACCTAATGAAACTTAAAAGCTTTTGCACAGCAAAGGAAACCATAAACAAGGTGAAAAGACAACCCTCAGAATGGGAGAAAATATTTGCAAATGAAGCAACTGACAAAGGATTAAGCTCCAAAATATACAAGCAGCTCATGCAGCTCAATAACAAAAAAACAAACAACCCAATCCAGAAATGGGCAGAAGACCTAAATAGACATTTCTCCAAAGAAGATACACAGAATGCCAACAAACACATGAAAGGATGCTCAACATCACTAATCATTAGAGAAATGCAAATCAAAACTACAATGAGGTATCACCTCACACCAGTCAGAATGGCCATCATCAAAAAATCTACAAACAATAAATGCTGGAGAGAGTGTGGAAAAAAGGGAACCCTCTTGCACTGTTGGTGGGAATGTAAATTGATACAGCCACTATGAAGAACAGTGTGGAGGTTCCTTAAAAAACTAAAAATAGAACTACCATACGACCCAGCAATCCCACTGCTGGGCATATACCCTGAGAAAACCATAATTCAAAGTCATGTACCATAACGTTCACTGAAGATCTATTTACAATAGCCAGGACATGGAAGCAACCTAAGTGTCCATCGACAGATGAATGAATAAAGAAGATGTGGCACATATATACAATGGAATATTACTCAGCCATAAAAAGAAATGAAATTGAGTTATTTGTAGTGAGGTGGATGGACCTAGAGACTGTCATACAGAGTGAAGTAACTCAGAAAGAGAAAAACAATACCATATGCTAACACATATATATGGTATCTAAAAAAAGAAAAAAAATCGTTCTGAAGAACTTAGGAGCAGGACAGGAATAAAGATGCAGACACAGAGGATGGACTTGGGGATATGGCGAGAGGGAAGGGTAAGCTGGGATGAAGTGAGAGAGTGGCATGGACATATATACACTACCAAATGTAAAATTGATAGCTAGTGGGAAGCAGCCACATAGCACAGGGAGATCAGCTTGGTGCTTGGTTTCCACCTAGAGGGGTGGGATAGGGAGGGTAGGAGTGAGAGTCAAGAGGGAGGAGATATGGGAACATATGTATATGTATAGCTGATTCACTTTGTTATACAGCAGAAACTAACACACCGTTGTAAAGCAATTATACTCCAATAAAGATGTTTAAAGAGTAAATAAATAAATAAAAAATAAAATATACAACTTAACCGTATGGTTTTTTTTATGTAACACCATAAGTAATGTTTTATATCATTGAAAATCCCTTTTAACATCATTTTATTGGGTGCATAATATTCCGCAATGGAACACTTATTTAAGCAGCCTTCTAAATCAATGAGAAAAACACAACACACTAATAATAGATATTAAAAAAGGAACAAACACAAACAAAATGACTGTTCACTAAATATGAACTACAATCATGAAACCATTAAAGATGAGGAAACGTTAAACTTCATGAATAACCAAAGAAAACTATTCCTGTGATAAAAATTACAGTAGCGCTGGGCATCCATTTGTGGTCATGATTTTCTTGCTAGCACCATCTGAGTTACTATCCAAATCAGTTTCAGACAATGACAAATTCTTCAACTCCAAAACTGTTTTTCTTTGAGTGAAAATGGCTGTAAGTTATAATTTTTCAGATATGTGTATTTGTGTGAGTACGCCACTGCTAAATCCGAAATAGGCGCCCAGACAGATGGGAGCCATAACACGACCTTCATCTCTCCCGAGGCTGCCTCCAACAAAATGATTTGGCTTTGTTTTGAAATGTCTTCCCCAGAGAAGGAGTCTCAAAAGGAATCTTGTAGACTAAACCTTTGGCTTTTCTTGGCACAATGCCTGCAGTGGCCAGACCCTGGGAAATGTTGAGGATCCCTGCAGGGGAGAGGAGACCCCAGGAAGGGGTCCGGCTCCAGGCCCATGATTCCTAACTTGTTTCTGCTCTGGCCTCTGTGCTGACCATGACCAGTCTTGCTGCCTCTTCCGTGGACAGTGAAGGAGTTATGAGATTCACTTATAGAGGTACCACTCCCCCTTCAAAGCTCACCTACAGTTTGGAAGAGTGGAAAGAATGCTGGATTCAGAGAATACCAGCTCCTTCACTAAATTGCTATATGGTCGTGGGTAAGTTACATAAGTCCATGAGTACTGAGCTTATCACCTAGTAAGTTGGGTCAGTGCTTGCTCTGTCTATGTTCCTGGATTATTGGGAGAAATACAGGTAATTTAGAGTCAATGTGCAAGATGGTTTAGACTCTGAGACAAACCAGACATTTTGGATTCAAATCTTGTTTCCACAGCTGTGCATCCTTGAGGAAGTTTACTTAACCTCTCTGTGCTCAATTTCACCATCTGTAAAATAGAGGTTATTTCTTATAGAATTATTTTGATAATCAAATTACATAATATTTACATGCAAGCACTATAACAAGGCCTGGAACTAGTCCTGTTATAATGAGTACTCCCCGTTTAAAAAGTCCTACTATTCAAGCATTCTTTCCTATACTCTCTTCTTCATCCAATCATGCTCTTCCATGCTCTATTTCCAGCTTTACCAAGCAGCATTTTGTATTTTATATTTTTAATATGTTTGATACCATCTGCCACAATAAATGACATTTTCCCAGCAGAACCCTCATCTACCTAAGGTCCGGGACTACATTCCTATCCCTCTCACTCATTCAATAGGTATTTATTGAGCATCTATTAGATCCCAGGTCTTATGCTAGGCCCCTTAAGATATAATTATGACTTACGCACAATCCTGGTCACTTAAATCCTAGTGCTCAAGTTCTAACTTAGAAGACAGGCAAATAAACAAATGATTTCAGGTAATAGAGTCGAGAACGAGGTTCTGTGAGAAATAAAGTGAGATGGGATTAGCTCTTCCTACCAGGATTAAGAAGGCTGTACCAGGTCATCTGAGCAGGGCTCTGAATGTACTTGGCAGGCAAAGGAGAAAGGACACCCTAGAACAAGAGGACAGAGTGTTCAAGGGCAGGGAGGTGTGAGCACACATGACCTACTCAGGAGATGCTTCAGAGCTGACTCTTGCAAAAGTAAGAGGTACATATGGAAGAACGGCTGCAACAAGTCAAATGGGAAAAAAAACAAAAAACAAACAAACAAACAAAAAACCACAGGGATCAGAAGAGACTTTGAAATCTGGGTGAAGGTGTTTGGACATTTTCTTAGGAATTAGGAGCTTTAAACGCATGACCACCAGGCAGGCCTGATCATTAGAAATCAATGTCTTTAGAGTTTGCATTGAATATGGCACACACACTACCTATTTAGCGACAGACCCCACCATGCCATATTGCCTATGCTGGTCCCCTTCCCACATATCCCAGATAGATTTGAGTTTGCAACCCTGCTTAGTCTTAGTAAGTTGCTGAAGCATCTATTCCAGGTATTGACTTCATCAAATCCCTCCAGAGACCAGGAGGAGAAGGTATTGTACATAACAGGGCAAGAGATTGTATATGGACAGAGCTGCTAAAGAGCTACTGCGATAAAATGAAAAAGACAAGAAATAAGTGCTTGTAAGGCTGTAGAGTAACCCAAACTCTCATATACTACGATTACTGGAAGTATTGATTAGTACAACCATTTTGCAAAACTTTTTGGCAGTGTCCATTAAACTGAGCATCCGCAGGCCCTATAACCCAGCAATTCCTTTCCCAGATATATACCCAACATCTACATGTACATGCATGTACCCAAAGTCATGTACAAGACCGTACAGCAGCAACATTCATCATAGCCCAAACTGGAAGCTACTTAAATGGATAGTACATTGTGGATAAATTACCAAACGTTCACACAATAGATTACTATACAACTAAATGCTCTATGCCTGTGCTCAACAATGTGGATAAATCTTATAATACTGAATGAGAGACAAACTCAAAAGGGTACATATTAAATGAGCCTATGTATAAACAGGCAAAACTAAAATTTACTATTAGATACAATGATTACCCTTGGTTGGGGGCAGTGTAGATTTGGAAGAAGGCAACAAGAGGGCTTATGGGATGCTAGTGAATTTCTTTTTCTGGATCTGGGAACTGGTTTCATAGATTTGTTCAGTTTGTAAAAAAACATTGCACTGGAAAAAGTACACTTATGTACACTTTTTTTGAATATATTTCAATTAAAAAGATTTCACAAGTGTAAAAGATAAGTTAGAGGTCACTACAAATAATATTATTGTAGTAGACCAACTAAAAGTTAATAAGATCTTAGGCAGGGGAAAAAACTGTGACAATGACCCATTATTCATACATTCATTCAATTTTTGTTGAGGATCTACTATGCATCCAACACTCTATTAAGTGTCAAGGACACCTAAAGCTACAGTCCGTGGAGGAGAAGGATACTAAACCATCAGCCCCCCAAAACTAAATACTTTCAGTGAGGAAAAAACAATTGATATACAAAACAAGGTGGTGAGGTACAGCATAAGTGGGCAGCAGTGAAGGATTTTTTAGGGGGCTACTTTAGACAGTGTAATTACTGTGTTTCCTCTGTCTCAGGCTGTTAGGATTAAGTTCTTCTGCACAATTGGTGGTGTTAAAACTCATAGGATGCTATTGTATCCCAAACCAGCAGAGTTTGCTTTTTACTGACAGTAAGATAGGATCCCCTTAAAGAAGGTATCACGTGTAACAGTGGGGCGTGATCATTACATCATAACCCACAGTGCCCTGCTAGCACAGAACTCTGATGATCCAGGGTTCATGGTGTAGCACTGGGCACTGGGAAATGTATTTTACACAATTCTCAGTGGACATTCTCAACCACTGCTTGGCCTGTTTTACAGGAGCCTCAGCTGTTTGCCTCCAAAGTGGACGATGGTCCAAAGATTCCCTGACGGTGTATTTAATATACCCTTCCTCTCAACATTTTTTCCTGAAATGTTTTTCCCTCCAACTCCCTGGCAATTCTGAGCATAATTAGTATTGCTTTATTACCAGGGCTTTTTCAATGCACTTCACTTTTGAAAGATTTCTTAAAACATATTTATTTTTAATATCTGAATAATTTTAGATTTCACAGTTAGTCCAAACATCCCACTAACTCTCATACGAGTTAGAGAGCTCATTGGGAGAAAAGGTGCACATATTTTGCAAGACAGACCAACATTAAAACTGAAGGTTTTAGTTTTTAATAATATCCCTGGAGCCTCTAAAAATAAATGTGCTATATAAATGTAAAATTCTAATCACAATTTTTCATGGCAGAATATGCAGCAAAGACAATGTGAAAATATCTCAGCTTTTCAGGAGTTATTGCCAGGTTCGATTTGGTTTCAACAACATTGGTCCTATCAGTCTGTCCCCACACCCCCAAAGCTTATATATTTCAAGGGCCCAGCTTAGATAGTAGCGCTTCTATGAAGAACCTTGGGCAGGAATGATTTCTGCCAGCCAAACTGTTGTACCTCTTATTTATACCTTTCTCACCCATGACTCTATGAGGGCATGTCTATAGCTCCAACCGGCTTGTGAATGTCTCGGAAAAAGGGACCACATCTGAGTTAGCTTTGTATTGATATCTTCCACGACACAGCGTCCTCACCGCCACCATCAACATCATCATCATGATCATCGTTATCACCGTTATCACCGTCATCATCCCAGGTAATACCCAATGAGCACAAAGCTTCTGCCAAGCAGGAGGTTCACTGCTTTAAAAGCCGTGTCTCATTTAATTCTCGCAAAAGCCCCATGATAAAGGGATCATAACTCCTCATTCTTTACAGATGAGGATATGGGACCATGGAGGACTAAGTAATTTCTTCTAGTTCCTCAGTGTTAGAACTAAAACTCCAGGAGGTCTGGCTCTACACAGGGTCATATCTTCAATGCCCCTTTGCCTCTCACCTAACATGGTAGAAGTTCAGAAACAAGTGTTAAGTAAGGTGGTTCCAGAGCATGGCAGTGGCTGTGAATTGGTTCAGACAGAAAAAAATAGAAAGTGAATTCCAGCTTCACAAGTGTTGGGGTGAGTTTAAGAAGAAGGCTGAGGGTCTACATCCCAAGACTACCAGTGACCCCTTTGCAGTGATGTATCCCAGGGGGTCTGTGATGTATACTGGAAGCACCCCAGTTTTCCCAGGATCATGACACCCTCCGACCAAATGGTCACATAACCACTGTCTCCTATAATGTCTATCCAGCTGCTCCTAGGATTCCCCAAGAGGCACATGGTGAGGACAGGTGGGGCTCTCGGGATGGAATGGATACATAGTTCAGCAGTTGGCAGCGGTGTGTTTTTTCCATTCCCTTTATTAACTCCCATTGACTTCCATTATAAAAATGAAAATGCATTCCCACAGGATAAAACACTTGGCCTCGCCACTAGACAAAAATGACCTGTACGAAGCAAACAAATCGTTTCCAATCAGCTGTTTAAAGGAAAAATGATAATGGATGCCAAGGCCTGAAGGAATAAGGAGGGTCATCTTTGGAAAGGGATGCTGAACTCCATAAAACATGAAGTAGGAGAAAGAATTTCTTTTAGAAAAAATAAAATGGAGAAAGTAGTCCCACTGAAGAAGTTGAAGCAAATGTGAACTTTTACCTCTTTATTTACTTTTTTTCTTACCCATTTATTTTCTTATTCAACATACCCCACTGATTTGTGTTGTATGCACCGTGCTTGATACAGGAGAGAAAAAGACAAACTGGAAGTTACTTAAGAAGTAATATGCAGGGGACTTGGGCTCAGGGGGATGTAGAGGTGTTGGAACAGAGTAGTTATGATATGGATTTCAACTTTTTTTAATTTAATTTTTATTTTATATTGGAGGATAGTTGATCTACACTGTTGTGTTAGTTTCAGATGTACAGCAAAGTGATTCAGTTATACATATACATATATCTATTCTTTTTCAGGTTCTTATCCCATATAGGTTATTACAGAATATTGAGTAATGTAGAGTTCCCTGTGCTATACAGTAGGTCCTTGTTGATTATCTATTTTATATATAGTAGTGTGTATATATGTTAATCCCAAATTCCTAATTTATCCCTCCCCCCAACCTTTCCCCTTTGGTAACCGTAAATTTGTTTTTGTATCGTATGATATCACTTATATGTGGAATCTAAAAAAATGATACAAATGAACTTATTTACAAAACAGAAACAGACTTACAGACTTAAAGAACTTCAGCATTTGAAAGGCAGCATAGCACCGACTCTGGACCTGGGCTGTGTGGGCAAAAATCCTGCACTACGCTTTACCCTGAGCCAGCCTTTAACCTCGCTCTACCTCAGTTTCCCCAACTATAAAGTGGGGAAGAAGTAGCCCCTGACTCCTAACAACAAAGGGTTGTTATAAGTGTTAAATGAACTAGTATTTGTAAATCTTAGAAATGGAGTACAAATTACATTCCAACAAAAAAAAAAGAGAAATGGAGTACAAACGCAGTTCCACCATCTGTTATCTGTAACAACAGATAAAATCAGTTTACTCACCTGTACAATGGGTAAATAACATATCTAAAGAATGTATATATATATATAAATCATACACATATTCAGATATATGCATCTATATCACATATATACACCACATATGTATACACATAGACATATCTAGATATATACGTGTGTATATGTGTTTGCATATGCACATCTAAATATGTATGCATATATTTATATTATATATATATATGTATAACATAAATATATGAAGTGCTCAACAGGTCCAGCATCCATGAGAGCACTCAAGTAGTGTTACACACTATGCCAACTTCTATCTGCCTAATTTATATAATTTTGTTATTTGATTATTATTTAACAAAGAATGAGGCAGAGGGAGATCATTCTTTATATATTAAAAGAAAAAAAAAAAAGATTTGCTGAACCCCTCTCAAGGGCCAGACACTGAGATTCCACAGTGAAAAAGAGACAGATGTGGTTGCTGTCCTTGAGGACACTTATTTTTCAGCCAGTCGGGCTGGCGTGGATGTCTACTCAGATACAGAAGCTTAGCGGGAAGAAGAGTTTGGAGGGGGAAGTTCACGAGGTCAGTCAGGGGCACTCCAGGGTAACAGAAGAGGTTCTTTGACAGGAAGACACCTGGGTTTGGAATTGAGGGAGAGAATGGGGTGTGTTATGGATCTGGGGGTTCTCAGGATTGGATCAGGGGGAGTGAGATCACCCAGACTGAGCAAAAGGAGGGAGAAACAATGGAAGGTTAAGAATGGAATTCTTGATCACTCTAAATTTTTTTCAAATGCAATGAGAGGAAAAACAATTTAAACGATGGAGACAGAGAAAAATGTCAGAAAAGTAAGAGGTCCAGGATTCTGAAAGAAATATAGAGAAATTAGAGAAGGATGGAAGAAACAGGATCAGGCCCTCACAGTGAAAAGCAAAGACATCTACCAGCAGCTGAGACATTACACAGGTTTGGTTACATGCCTGTTGTGAGAGCAATTTTAAAAGCTAGGCTTGGAGACACTTCCTCGGAGCCTTTCACGACGCTCTTGCAGTCCAGCAGCATCTCATTTCCTGAAAGTTGTTTCCATTCTGCTCAGAACAAGTCTTTATAGTTTACTAAGGGCTCTCTCCCATCTTGCCTGGGCCTCACCACTGAGAATCAGGCAGGGCCGTGATCATTATCACCATTTACAGATGAAGAGGAAATGGGTTCAGAGAGGCTAAATCATGTTAGAGGTCACGCAGATCTATTGACATCCTGCAACATACTTGTCATTCTCTACCTGACCTTAGCCTTGGAGAGTTGTGTCTTCTGAGACATATTTGTAGAAATTATGCTCTGCAGGGTCTTTGGGGGGCATTTTTGAGCCACATGATCCATGACATATGGAGAGTTGACATCCTTAAATCCTTTGGGAAGCGAATAGAGAAAGAAATACATAGGGGACTAAACCGGCGGCGGGGGGGGGGGGGGTGGTGTTCACAGTGATAGAGAGTGAAAGGCAGAGACACCCATCACTGTGTGTCATTATGTCTCACTCTCCCCTCCCCCCCCCCAACAGACAAAGCAACCAGGCTGAGTCTCTGGGGATAGCCTGGGCAGCCCCCTGCCTATGCTCCCTTCCCTGGGGGTTGCATTTCCTCTGTCCAGTGGTGCAAGTCTCCTGCCTTCTCTCCTATGTTCACATATTGCTGCTACTGCTGCTGACTTAGGACCTCAGCTCTGACTCGGGTTCTCTTCCTCCTGGAGTTCAGTCAGACCTTCTTATTTCAGGAATCAGCAGCTTCCCTAAAGCATAGAGACACAGGATGTCGTAACTCAGGTGCCAAACAGCCGGAGCTGCCAGGAAGGGGAGGAAGGAATGAAATGATGCTGGTGGCTGAGCCAAACAAGGTATGCATGTGAGTTGGAGCCTTGGTGAGGGTGAAACTGAGGTGTCAGGCACAAAAGCCGCTGCGTTAGGTGTCCAACTGACACCTCATGTTCAAAGTCCAGCTCGTATGCCAAGGAAGTGAAATTTGGAGCAATCAGACCAGGGAGGTAGAAGGAGCTGGGTGCAGCCCCTTTACTAGACATAGAAGGTCAAGAGGTGGGCGGGGCAGTTTCTAACAGGACATTGAAGCACCTGTGAATGAATGGAGCCTATCAGAAAGCCAGGCAATGGCAGGACTGGCACGCTGCTCACCAACACGCCAGTGCAGATGTTGCCAAGAAGCTGGCAGCAGACTCCTTCCACATTTTACAACCCGGTGGGCCTGCAAGACCGCGCAGGTCAGGGTGAATGAATCTGACCTCGTGGCTCATAGCAGCCAGGACTCAGCAGAGCAAAGTCAGGAGCGAGGAGGCAAGGCCCCAGAGAGGGGCAGGGGCTGCAGTCACTCCAGGTCCCAGAGAGAGGCCAGCATCCTGCTGTCGGATGCACTGTAAGGGAATCACTGTATCCCGCTGCATCTCCCAGTTCAGGGTGTTCACATGTATCATGCTGTCTTGGTCCTTGTTCACAGAATCTTTTAATTAATATGGCAGACATTTGACTGACATGACTTTAAGCATTTAAATTACATTAGATAATTATATTATTTCCCCCATAAAAGGTCAAGTTTTAGATCACTTGCTTCATTCTTTTTAAAAACATTTTAATATACATATAGAAATATATACACATACAGTATATACCTATATAGATGTATAATAAATGCATAGAAAAGTATAATATACATACTTAAGTGTATATAACTCGCTGAGTTTTCCCAAACTGAACACATTCATGTAACCAGCACACAGATCTAAAAATAGAACATACCAACACCCTGAAAATCCCTATAACACTTAACTCTAAATATATACACATACACATATATACATAATCCACTCTGCCAGCTCCAAGAAATACCTTCCTAATTTAAACTGAAAACAAATAAGGAAATACTCTGCACGATGTGGGATTTCACTCTCCCCCCGGCTTCCCCAGCAGATGTATTCTACACAGGGAATCGCACCCCGTCTCCAGCTTGACCAGCAAAGCTCCTGGAGGTCTGCTCTGACTACACAAAACGGACCCATAGCCCTTTATGGTGGCTGTTCTGCTGTGTGGTCACTGGGAAGTTGGCCCTGAGCCCGGCTGAATGGCTCGAGTCCTTTCAATGAATCGTCCTGCACAGCGTCCTTATAAGCGTTGAGGCAGCAGCCAGCACTGAACGGGTGGGTTTTCCAACTGACACATATTTCTTCTCATGAGGGTTCCAATAGAGTACTGGGCACCCTTTTCTTTACCAGGACGTGGGCACCTTGGAATTACTGCTTTTAAGGTATTTTGAAGCCCAGAGCCTCTGCTGAGGATAGGGAATGGGGGGAGGGGTACAAGTATTCTTCTGAAACTGTACGCAAGATTTCCAGTATTTTTCTGGGGAGATTCTCAGAGTTACATAATTATTTCCACACCAGGCCCTTCTCCCTAAAAGGTTAAGAACCTCTTTATTTGACTGTGAGTTATGCGTGGGCAGTGACGTTGATCTTCAACTTGCAGCCACACTGAGATGTTTTTCCTACCTTCCCACCGTGTGTAATGGAAAAAACTGGGAATTCGGAGTTAAACCCACCGCCCTCCCCCTATGTGACTCTGAGTACATTTTTCAAACTCTCTGAGCCTTAGTTTTATCAGCAGTAAAGTGGATATAATAATGCTCACTGCAAAAAATATATATATACACACATACATATGTATACATGCGTATGTATACATATAAACATATACATATGTATGTATTCTATGTCTGCCAGGGTGCTTGGCCCTTTGAAGGATTTCTGCAAAATCCAGCCACCTCTGCCTCTCTCCACTGCATCCAAGGCCAGCTGAGATGAGGAGGTAGGTTGGGCTCAGGGTGATACGGATATTTTAGACTCACAGAAAGTATAACGTTGAGGCTTTGCCCCAAGATGGTAAGTTCACCCAGAGCAGCCTCAGAACTGTGTGTCTTTGCAGGTCTCAGGTGATTAATAATCTCACCACCTCCAGGCAGGAACATTTTCTCCCACTATGGATGGTCCACAGCCCTTTAATTAAAGGGCCCCTTGTATGTGGCCCTGATCAGTTTGCCCTGTGGTCTGCAGTCTGTCCAGTTCATGACTTCCTGCCTTAAAACGGTGCAAGCGCTTTAGAGCAAGAGCTGCATCTGCATCCACCACTGAACTAGCACAATGCTAGGCACCCAGCCGGTATCACCAAACGTCAGCTGAATCTAAAGTTCTAATGATGAAGTTTGTGGCTGAGTTTAGCCTGAAATTACAAGTAAAATGGTATATGTAAAAACCTCTATACACGTCTGGTCCCCAGAACAGAGGATGAACAGATAGCGTTCATCAGATTATCAAATGGTGGGAATGATAATGCTGATCTTTGAAGGAGATCACCCCACAGTCATCTCTAGATGCTCTTACAGACACCGAATACATCATGGATGTGAGCGTTCAAGGGAGTCGTCAGACTCGCCTGATCACTGTCGTGGCCTAAGTGGACAGGGTGCCCCAAACTGGCTTCCTGTCCCACTTAACAACCACTTAACTTATCCACAGGCCCAACTTCAGAGAGAAGTGATTCTTGTCCCACAGCTCTCTCCTACAGAAGGGAAAGAAAGTGTATCCGTTAATAACTCCTTGATTCAGATTTTCAAGTATGTAACCATCCGGATGGCAGAGAAGGTAGAGAATAATAACCCACTATGAACGTGATAATAACAGCAACAATAATAATACCTACCATTTATGTATACATTCAAAGAACCAAGTATTAGACAGATTGCTAATTGTGAAAAATCTCGCAATATTTTCTCAAGAAGGCAGTAAAATAAACATTAGTTTTATCTCCACTTGTCAAGTGGGGAGACTTGGTTGAAAGAGGTCAGGGCCTCGGCCAAGAACACAACCACAGAGCCCAAACCAAGCCAGGATCTGCCTGATTCCAGAGCCTCTGCTGGGAACTGAAAAGTAAATGCCCCACAGTCAGTGTCTCACTCAAAACTCAGTGTCGATGATGGGGCCAGGAGTCGACTCCATTATTCTCCATTCCTAAATTCTGCTTCTGCACTTTGAGATGCTCTCTGGATTTCCTTCCAGAGCCTTGTAGGTTATCCAATTCCGATTTTAAGTCAGATCACACAATGGCCGGGCCGACTTCCCCAAACCCTGGCAAAATTTCCTTTGCCTACAAGATGGCGTTGAGGGGTGAAGCAAACACCCCTAGGTCTGAATGGCCTACGTGCACAGTTCTATCGCCTAAATGTCTTGTCATTCACCAGCAGGATCTGCTTCCAGTTTTGGACCAAGGAAGGAAAAGGGACTTAGTTATACATATCAATTACCTGTCATGTGCCATGTTCTACAGTAAGTGCTAGCATCAGAGCAAAGTCTCAGAAACTCCCTAGGGGTTCCCCAGCAGGTGCTACAGGTACTTGGTAATCATGTGCTAAACTAAACTGGATTGGTTTACCCCGAAACCCCCTTAGAAACCTTCCTTACTTGAGTTTCCATTCTAAACAGACAAGTAGGTGGGTGCTCAGACTGCTGAAGAATTGGTACATGATGTTCCCTACAATCCCTTCAATTTCAGCCTTCTCTGGATACATTGGGACAAATTTCACATCCAGAAAATAGTGAGGTTGCCACTGAGAGTTGAGATTCTGAAGAGAAAAGAACAGGGTCTTCTGGAAAGACATCTGGACCACAAGGGCCCTGATTTACAGCTCTAGGTCTGCTCCCCAGAACCCTGAACAAATCACAGTAAGTATCAATGTCCTATCTCGACAATAATTGTGTTTGCCCTGAATAGTTTACATTATTGAAATAATCAAATATGCTAAGGATTGCGAATCACTATGCAGAAAAAAAAAAGTCACTATGCAGACTACACATGAAGAGGGCATTTATTGCCTTTTAGTAGGTGACACCAAATATGGTCATACATAAAATTCTAGAGTCAGGTCTGGGTCTGAATCTCAGCTGTAGCATTTATTAACAGTGCGACCTTAGATGAATCACGTAGTTCTATGAGCCACAGTCTCTACCTCTGTAAAATGGGGATAATAGTACAAACTTCCTGGAGGTGTTGTGCAGACTGAGATAAATGTAAAGTATTCATCATGATGCCTGGCACATAGCTGACCCTCCAAATGGTGCTACTAATAATATCGGTATTGTGTACAACTTTTCTTTCATGTATGTTGTGAGCTATGGTATGCCGTACATGGCTTGTGCTGACCATAAGCCAGTTGCGTGCATCTCTTTCTAATTTTGTGTTCCATGACATCACATTGGTAACTTGAAATCGGCCATCGTGGGAGTTATTTACACCATGGAAGTTGGCAGAAGCCACAGATCAGAGTTGTTGTCGTTTGTTTTTATGTCCAGAAAGTCAGTTCACCATCATCCCACTGGTTCTGAATTTTGAACGTGTTTTAGTTTAGGTCCACTAGAAACAGTACCTAAGATGGAGATTCATATGCAAAGAAGTTCTTAAGGGAGTGCTCTCAAGTAAAATCTGTAAGGGAGAGAGGAGCTGCATAGGGTAGGCGAAGAAACCAGACTAAGATGTGGTTTCAGCTGATGGCTTGTCTCAGCCTGATCTCACAGACAACTCCGCAAGCCTGAACGTCATCACAGAGTTCCCACCGCGAGGCTAGGGAACCAGGCTTTTCTACCCCCTTATTAATTAGCCATTGGCTACTGGGCTCCTTCTGGGGGAAATGTAGCTTTCCAGATCTTTCTGGGTGAGATTTCTCCTGATCTTAGAGTACTTCTCTGGAGAAGTGTCCAGGTAGGAGTCACTGACTTCCTGTACTGCTGACAGATGCCCCAGCTCAGTAAAAAGGACCTGAGCATGACACCAACAGTATCTATCACAATATCAAAACAGTTCATCGTCCTAGACATTCGACTAAGATAGGTTTGGGAAACCTCTCCTACATGTGTAATGCAATACAGAAGGGTTGTTTATTCGATCATAAATATTTACTTATTATGAACTACATTCCTGGTAATGGGATAGATGCTGGGGATGTAAGGATGATACCCTCACAAGTGGGATTCCTGCACTGAAGGAGTTTACATTCCAGCTCTGGAGACAGATACTAACCAAATGCTGGACATAAATAAACATACATTTACAACTGTAATGGTTACTGTGAAAAGGAAAAGGAACGTAGTACAGTCTGCCCTCTGAATCTGTGGGCTCCACATCCGCAGATTGAGCTAACTGGGGATCCGAACATTTTTGAAAAAAAAATTCCAGAAATTTCCAAACAGCAAAACTTGGATTTGCCCTGTGCCAGCAACTTTTTACATAGAATTTCAATTGTATAAGGTATTATTAGTAATCTAGAGATGATTTAAAGTTTACAGGAGGATGTGTGTGGGTTATATGCAAATACTACTCCATTTTATATAAGGGACTTGAGCACCCATGGATTTTTAGGTATCCCCACCAAGTCCTGGAAACAATCCCTTGTGGATACCTACGGATGACTGTACTCTTGGATGTAGAGAGAGGGCTTTGATAGATAGGGAGGCCCCAGACAACTTCACTAAAAAAGGGACAGCTGAGATCTGAAGTAGGACTTGGAGCTCTCTAGGTGTGGGAGTGCGGTGGCTCTAGAAGGAGGAGGCGCTGACATCAGGAGGGGAAGGGAATCTTCCCAAGGGTCCGGCTCCAGGTCAAGTTTGTGTATGGAGATCAGTCCCTGAGGCCCAAGGAGTGGGATGGCTCCCTGATGCCAGGGGAAGAGGGAAATGAGGAAGTGAGGGGAGTTCTCTTTGCTCTGAGAACAGTACTGAGAAGGCAGGCCAGCTCTTCTCTATTTCCACTGAGATTCTAGCAATCTCTATTTTGAAAACAAGACTATTTTTATGCTCTTGATATTTTCTAAGATTGGTTACTTTCCGTTTTTCTTTGATGTTTAGAAAATTGCCTTTTGAAAATCTCTGCCTGATTTAGCTGTGCCAAGGAAGGGGGGATGGTATCCTTACTAAAACCGGAAGCTGATAAAAAAGGGGGGAGTGATAGGTTTCTGTATATGTTCATGGATGTGTATGATGTCTATAAATGTGTGTGATCCTGTGAGCACCTATGCATGTGTGTGTGTGTGTGTGTGTGACTGCTTTGGTGACCAGGGCTGGGAGGTGGGGAGGAGAGTGGACAACAGGGCAAGTGGTGGAGGGAGGAGGGGAAGTGTTCATTGCTGCTGCTCAGCCTGTTATTAAAGAGAAACAACGTTCCCAGCAGGAGGCAGAAGGGCAATAAAACCAGTGGCTCCACAATTTATGACACTAACTGAGATTCCATAGTATGAAGCTAGGCTATCCCCCGAGTATCAGGGTCAACAAGCCTGCGGTGCCCAGGCTCCCAGAGAGCTCCCCAGTGCCCCCTTATTAATCAACCCATTGCTGAACATGCACCAATGAGCTCTGCTCTGGAAACATCATTAATAAGCAGGGACAGGCCAAATGGCTAAGAACTGCAGGATAAGGGCAGGAAGGCTAGGGAAAAAAAATATTTATATACACATATGTGTGTGTTTGCATATGGGGTGTAGCCTATTATGTATACTGGGTCATCTGTTACCAAGGTCATATATAAGTGTGTCTTTTCATTTTCCATATATTTCATATTCTAGGAGAAATTTTCAAGCTTTAGAACTTTGCCAGATGGAATTAGAGCAATTGTTCTTCTGCCGAGACTTTGCGAAATTAATGAGGTCCTCACGCAAAGCCATGAGAAAATAGAAAATTCTTTTCTTAAGTGCCCGGTTTCCAAAAATACAGCAGCCACAATCCCGGAGAGAGCGATCAGTTTAGTGGCTAATCTTGAGTCCCATCAATGGCCCCAGCATATCTTCCGGGTTTATTGCAATTCTGAATGGAGCTTTAATCAGCTTAGCCCAGCCTGGCTGCCTGGGGCCTTCCGGCAAAGGGCATTTTCCTATGAATCCTCTAGACACCATCTCCTCCACTCTAAAGAAATGGATCATTCTTTCTCCAGCTCCATCCTGGAGCGCAGAGCTTAACTTTCTTTTGTGTTTAGGGAAGAAAGCAGGGAGGAAACCTTTGCAATCTGAATCCCAAAGAGCATTCTCTCTGTATTAAGGCTTCCATACTGGATGGGAGTTTGGACCCCAAATTGGAAATAGCCCCAAAAATGTGTTTCTGTTTTAATTTTCTAGTGTCAAAACTTTCCCTGGATGCTCTGTTCCCGTCAGAGACCACACTGAAAAAAGAGCTGTGTGCCACTTTTGTCACTCTCCAAGCCCCACGCACGGGACAAGTCTTTGGCCAATAGGTTGACCTCCCATTCTGATGGCTCCCTCACAGAATGCAAGCGGTGAGGAAAGGAGAGCCAGCACTAGATCCCCGCCTCCGACAGATGAGCCAGCTGGGCCCAAACTAAGCCAAAAAGCTGGCTTGCTTCCTCCCTCTGCTCCAGTCTGCCTCCAGTTTGGAACAGGAGGGGATTTTTGTCAGCAAGCAACCCCAAAGGGTATTTTCCTATTGCCTAACAGACCTCAGGATCAGAAACGCTATCTGTTTGCCCAGTTCCTTGGTCCTGCAGCTCTGTCTTCTGTTTGGGGCTCTCTCAGAGGGAATCCAGGGAATTTATAATATGTCATGTTTGGTCTAAACAACAGAAAATGACCCAGGGTAGATTTTAAGGGGCTCTTCTTGTTAGCAATGTAGGGCAGGGCATATATATATATATATATATATATATATATATATATATATATATATATATATTTTACATCTAAGTGTATTGATATGATTTATAGGGGATTTTTTAAACTGTCATTTATTGAGCATATACTATATATGAGCACTATATGTTAAGTATTTATATCCATCATACAATATCCTTTGATGAAATGAAAACTCAAAGGGTAATTTTCAGCATTGGAGAGTATAGGAGTTAGGGTTTTAACCCAAGTCTGTCTGATCCAGAGCAGGTTCTGTGTCTCCATGAGTCCTAGTCCACAGTCATCAAGTATCAGAAATTCCAATAAACAGAGCTCAGCTCACTAAACTTTGGCATTTTTGCAGGTGGACCATTGAACTTGTCAGTTGGTAAGCAGCAGAAAAGAGACAAGAGCTCAAGTAAGTCAGGGCTCTTTGTTCTGCATCTCTGCGTGATGAACAAGATGGGAGAGGAGAGCCTTTCTCCTTCCACTCCAGTCTTGGCAGAAGGTCCTTACCTTCCCCATTGGGCAAACACAAAAGGCACTTCCTGAACCACCAGGAATGGAATTCAGGCATCTCATTACCCCAAATGTGTCCTGGGCAGGAGTGACCACCTGAGCTAGGAGGATGACCTTTGGAGGACCAAAGGCAGCCTGTAACCAAGAACCAAGGTTACATTGCAAGGTCAAGTGCCGCACTCGTTGTGGGAGTCCAAGAGGTCCGGGTTCTCTGCACGCACAGACAAGCTGAGTGCAGCTTCCTGGGCTGGCATCGCTAGGAATGGATCCTAATTCACAGACTTCCCACAGAGAAAGCGATACAGGCTGTGGAGCCAAGGGGGATGGGGTGGACATCGGGTGCTGTGGATGTTTCTTTCTTAATCTTATTAAGGCTAGGGAAAGACCCATTGTGCTCCTAATGGCTGCTGAGATAGGAGGTCTGTCCGCTGATTGGAAGCATTTTGCTTTTAATTAAAAACACAGAGTCTCTGACCTTCACAAGATGAGCTAGAAAATGAGGACCCCACAGCCAGCCTTCAAGGAAGCTTTAGGAAAACTGACTCTGAGTCCTACCTTACAGTGTCATGACCTTGAACAAGCTCTGTTATCATGCCGTGCTTTGGTTTCACCATTCATGTGGCTGGCACTTAATAATTCTTCTTGATCTAAATTGTTACAAATACGTGCTTTTCCAACCCAGCTCTGAGTATAGACTTTGGCTACCATGGGATCGTCATTATTCATATTGCACCTCATGGGAAGGAAAACTAATCCTCGCTGAGAATTTACTCTGTACCAGGTACTATATCAGACACTTTGCAGGCATTAATCCAGTTTCATCCTCATCCTACAAATCTTCAGCCCCATATATAAATAAGTTTCAGAGAGATTTTGAATGTTATCTGATCTCAGACAGCTCTGAAGTGAAGAGCTAGGGTTCAGAACCAAGTCTGTCTGATGCTATGCTCAAGCTCTCTCCGACCCTTGGCATCATACTTAGATATTTTTACACTCACATCAAAAATAAGGGATGATTCCTTTTGTGCCCCATGGTACTCTATATTTTTCCCTCTACATCACTTTCATTTGCAAATGGACCCTGCTCACTCAACTGGTCCAGTTATTTTCAAATTAATGTCTTCATGACCAATTGTTCACCCATCCCCCCTCATCCAAGTCTAAAGGACTGCAGAGGACACTTCTGTTATCTCCTTTCACTTGAAGCTAAATGCCCCAAATCCAACTTGTCCTTGGGCCACTAGCTCAGTCCTGGAGCAGAGTGGGTGTGAGTGATGTTGGCTGAGAGCAAAGAATGAGCAGGCCTTACCTCATGCTCCCAATCCCCTCCCTGGCCCGCCACCGTCGACTTCCAATTTTTTGGTCGATAGGATGATTTTCCATCACCAGTGCCATGTAACTCCTCCCTTGGCCAGGGCTTGGGGCTCAGGCTCTGCCCAGATGATCCCAGGGTCATCAATGGGGATAGCTTAGCAGGTTTGACAATTCAGAGGTGTAGCAATGGCAGGAAGGGAATATTAACTCAGTGCTTGTATATCAAAAGTCAAGTGAGTCAAGCGGTCATTGATCAATAAAAAAATGAATTACTTAGACTCTGAAGATAAAACAAGCCACTACAGGAGAGAAGGCTAATAAAAAATAACCTCTAAGGACAAATGGAGCCCTTCATCCTTCAGCATCACACTTCCACCTATATAGTTTTTTCACTACTTTTACTGTCTCCACTCAAATCTACTTCCATGTGATGGAGCATCAGGGTGTCAGGGTTTCAGGCCCTGTGTCTATTACGTTACTGTTTACTGAGAGACCACATCTAGCTCAAGAAACATTTGAGTTTTAGAATTTGATTTCTTTCTTGCAGAACCAAAGGCTCCTGCTCTGCTTGGCTCTATCCGGTTCTGTCTGGCCGTGCTTTGTCCTCTGAAATAACTTCCCTGCTTCAGTTTTCCTTCTCCTTTCGGAAGCCAGTCCCTTCCTGCTTCTCCTCTGTTTTTTCTAGTGGAGCCCATGACGCTGGTTCCAGCTGTTTATAATCACCTCCCTCAGGCTTCTTGGGGTGAATGACTCAGCACTCTGCCTTGTTTTCTGGTTTTTGTTTTTTGGTGTTTTTTTTTTTTTTAAAGAAACCAGATATTTGTTTAACATAGTTAGTCCCTGCAATGTCATGGCCACTAGATGTTCATTCACACTTCCCTTAAGTAAGCAGCTCCTACAGTTCTCAAGTCACTGAGTAAAGAAGGTAGATTTTGGAATTAGAAGTAACTGGACTTGAATCCCACCTCTAACTGTATGTGCTGGTTATTTAGCCTCTCTGAGCCTCAGTTTTTTCATCGGTAAATAGGGCTCGTGGCATATATTTCACAGGTTATTATGAATGAATGAAACTGAATTCAAAATGAATGAAAAAGGCCCAATGCAGCGCTTACCCACTGGATTTTTTTTTTTTTTACTTGAAACATATTATTTCTTTTTTGTCTAGATATCCAGTCAGCAATTAAATCAGATGAATTCTTCCTTCCAAATGTCTCCCTAATGCTCCCAATTCTCTCATTTCTACTACTCCTTTTTAATCAAGGTCATAGCACTTAGTTCCGAACTATTAAAATAATCTTCCAAGTGATTTTTTTTCAGCTTCTTAGCTTTGCCTTTTTTTATTATTATAGATTAATTTTCTTAAATTATACATTCTATTCCTGCTGAAGTGTCAGCCCCCAACCCTTCAAGGTCACTCTTAGCTGCAGATCTGAGTTGTACCCTTGTGGATTCAGCTCTCCCCACCCAGTCCTCTGAGCCAGTTTCTACCAAAGCAGAGGACCCAGGTTGCCTCCTGGCCAAGCACACCTAAGGCATGCTGTCAGAGACACTCCATTCATTGCCTCAAGGATTTCACACTGATCTCTAGACTTTCCATAATCTTGGACCCCTCTCTCCTGCTCTCCTTACCTCCCGTTTTATCTAGTCTTGTCTTTGCAGTCTGGAGTGTCTTCCATCTTAAAACACTGAAATGTCACAAGAGAAAGTATTTGACCCACAGAGACTAGGGTTTGAATCTCACTTCTAAGGAGTAACTTCTACAAGGTCACTTAACCTCTCTGTCATCAGTTCTGTGTATGAAATGAGGATGTTGATACCCATCTCAGATAACATCATGGGGACTAAATAAGAAAACAGGGTCAAACTACCCAATGACCAAGAGAAAACACTCAGCATATACTCATCTTTCTTTCTTTCCACTTTCATGTAACATTTTGTCCCTCATAGGTGGGATAGTATCCTCACAGTTCTCCACATTTTGTGTCATCTCTTTGCTTCACCCTCTGTTGCTCATGTTTCCCCCCCCCCCCACTAACTATATATATTAAACCAATCCACTCTATAAGGACAATGGGAAAAACAAAATTCAGAGCAAACCACTCATATATCTTTTGGTAGCATAGCACCAAAATGTACAATGAAACAACTGTAGAAATAACAAGGAGGAATTCCCTGGCAGTCCAACGGTTAGGACTCCACAATTCCACTGCCAAGGGCCTGGGTTCGATCTCTGGTGGGGAACTAAGATCCCACAAGCTGCAAGGCATGCCTCCACCCAAAAATAAATAACAAGGAGGCATCAATGGAGACACGTTCATAAGATCAAGAGACTTAACCTCATCTTCCTCACCCCAATATGCCTTTTCAGGAAATATACATAGGCTACAAACAGAAAATAACTGGTTTTGTAAAATATCCATGGGACATCAACTATCATCCATATATGAGCCAACACAGAAACTCTTAATACGTCCCAAAGTCAAAAATCAATTAAACAACAAGAAACTGTGTGCACTATTCAGAGCCCAACTCACTTTCTTCCTCTTTTAAGCCTTCTCTTAGAGCTGCATGCAATGTGGATATGATTACTTGTCTGAAGCTCAGTTTGCCTTGCCTTTCATTGCGAGGGCTTCCATGGTTCCTAAATGCACCCTTCCCTTGTGCCTCACCTTAAAAAATTGCAGAAAATTTGTTTCATTCATTCATTAATCCATTTGCTCATGTGGTCATTCATTCATTGATGCATTCTTTCATTTATTTAAGACATTCAGCTATTTAAGATAAGGAACCACCCAAAGGCATCCCTGATAACCACTGCTAACTCCAAGAATCATCCTGGATCCAATCCATGGATGGCTTGCAACTTAGCAATTCTGTGTAAGCAACTCGTATTGGGCAGGGTGTTCTACAGGTTTTAGAGTGCTAAGAAAAGCAAATTAGGACACATGCTTCATGAAGTAGGTGAGAATGGGGTTAGCATCACATCCCGACTGATTTTGAGACGTGAAGGGCACCTTGACTCCTGGCCTCTTCTCTGGAGCCCCAGGGCCCCAAGTCTTCCCTGTTGCTTCTCAGTGCTCAGTGAATCAGCGTGAGAAACCCTGGTGACCATGGGTTCTTGACTGGTCTTTCCATGATCCCATCTCACTCCACTTCACCTGCCTGCCTCCTTTCCTTTGGCTGCCTTTGCTGCTCCAGCCAGGACCAGCCTGGCCTGGAAGGATCTTATCCTCTGGGATAAGGTCTCCCAGAGTCCTCTGTGTCTGGTCATCCTAACCCATCCCAGGTGGTATCTCTGACACTTGCCTCCTACAACTACACCCTTGCCTTTCCTGTGTCAGTCCCAAACAAGGTAGGCTCAGCCTTAGCAGGGAGTAGGCTCTTCACTGAGTTTTGCACTCTTACACATGGCTTTTGCTGCTGTGTACGTGTTATCCATTTGGTAGATAATTAACCATCTCCTACTAAGTGCTAGCTGGTGTCAAAGATCTTAAATTCAGAGATGAATAAGACACAACATTTGCCCTTTAAAGAACTATTAGATTAGTGGGAAAAATAAACTCCTTTGCAAATAATTATAATAAACACAATACAACTTGAAAAGGGCTCAGATGGTGAGCTATACAGGTTCTTGGGCTTCTTCTGCCAGTCTTTCACTCAAAAAGTATTTCTTGAGCACTGAATATATTCTAGGCCCTGAGGATGCAGTAATGGAAACACGGACACATTTTTTCACTCTCACAGAGTTTACAGTCTAGCGAGAGATGGAGATAGTAAATGATTAAATATGTAATTACAAGCTGTGATAAATTAATTCAACAGATATTTATTGAGGGCCTGACATGTCTCAGACACTGTTCTAAACACTGTGGACGTGAGGATAAAATTACATCCATTTCCGAACTTCCTAGACCTTCTAGAGATCAGTCAAGGAACAAGATAAAAAGGAAACAAATGACATAATTTAGTGGTCAATGCTAAGGAGAAAAACTGTAAAGCAGGAAAAGGGGGTAATAAAATATTGGGGGAGGGGGAGGGTTTGAATTTTTAAATGAGGGGGTCGGGGAATGCCTCCTTGAGAGTGATTTTTGAAAAAGGACTTTGAAGCAGTGAGGGCACAAGGTCTACAGATGTTTAAGAGAAGAACTTTCCTGGAAGAGGAAATGGCAAGTGGGAAGGCCTTGAAGTGAGTGTATCTGAGTAAAGAAAATATAGCACATCAATAAGGAAGCACAGGGGTATCTATTTGGAGTGGTCAACAAAGGCCCTTCTGAGGAGATGGCCTTTAAGCTGAGGTGGGAGGCTGAGGCAGTGTTTCTACCTGTCACAGGACTGTGTTCCTATTCGCATTTCTGTTTCTCATTCCAGCTGTTTCCTGTGCCTAGAACTCATTCTTGAGAAGTAGACCCCTCCAGTGGTAAGTCTCTCCCAGCTCCCTCCTCCCCAGAGCTTCTAACCAGGGTCCTGCTCCAAACAAGGATGCCACTCCAGCATAATCATGCCCTGGAAATTTCTGGTCCCTTGGCTCACAACCCCAATCCCACAGTGCCCCACTGTAGAAGTGAGACTGCCCTGGAACCTGACAGAATTTCCCATATTCATGTGGACAACTGGGACCTCTCTGT
The DNA here is from genome assembly GCF_039906515.1 of Pseudorca crassidens. Classification (NCBI taxonomy): domain Eukaryota; kingdom Metazoa; phylum Chordata; class Mammalia; order Artiodactyla; family Delphinidae; genus Pseudorca; species Pseudorca crassidens. Next base: position 69,863,673 of record NC_090310.1, read on the forward strand.
CCATCAATGGTCAGCTTTCCAGCTGGGCAAATTCCCTCCATCCTCTTCCAGACGCCTCATACTTCTGAGGTCCCAGCATGCCTGTGAGCCTGTCCTGGCCAAGTTATGACACATTCACACTGCTCTGAAAAAGGTACCAATATAGCTTCTGGAGACTTGATTATTTATGGGGCTGCAGTCTACTTGGAAAGCATACAGAGAAAAATGACAAAGGAACATGAGTTATGACGAGTTATATTTAGTTCTCTTTTGCCATTTACTAGTTATATGTCTCTTGAAAAATTGACCTCACTAAGCCTTGGTTTTGTCATTTGTAAACTGGGGATTCCTTTCCTACTTCATAGCTCTTGAAGGACTCAATAAAAATAAATTAACTGAAGTATCTGACACATAGTAAGTGTTCCAATGAATGTTTGTTGATTATGAAACTTCAATCCCCTCTTTGGTTTATGCCAGGAGTCAGCAATCTATAGCCTATGGGTCAAGTCCAGCCCATGGCTTGTTTTTATAAATAAAGCTTTATTGGAATAGAACTACAATGTTAATTTACATATTGTCTATTGAAGGCTTTTGTGCTACAAAAGCAGAGTGAAATAGTAGCCACAAAGACCACAAAGCCTAAAATATTTATTATCTGGTCCTTTATACAACAGATGTATAAACCCCTGGTTTATATCTTCCTGGGACACTTTAGTATTATGGGTAAGCACAGGCTCTGGAGTAAGGCTGCCTGGGTTTAAATGCTGGTTTTATCACTTACTAGCTTTGGAACTCTGAGCAAGTTATTTAACTTATCTGGATCTTAGTTTCCACATCTGTAAAATGGAAACACTCATTTATCACATTTGGTGGATGCAAGGATTAAATAAGCCAATCTAATATAGAGAATAGCACACTGCCAGGCAAACGGTTAGTGTTAATCAACATAACAGTTATTATTGTCAGTGTTCTAAAATACTACGTATGCTGTCTAAGGAGTTTCTCCACCAACTGGGCCTATGAATAGTTCTCAGAATCAACCTAAAATCCAAGGATCCTACCTAACATGCTTATTTGGCATATGAACATTTCTCAAGGTGGCCCATGTGCGGCCCAGGGTTCCAGGATCTGGTCCCACTCTTTCTAATTCTCCCCATGGCTGCTTTCCATCTTCTGCTCCCTCCATAGCACCTGGTTGGTAATCTGGCCTGAAGATTCAGGCTTCCAGATGAGGCTTTCCTTGCGGTGCCCTTGGAAGGTGTGGGAATGAGTCTCTGCTAAGCCCAGGGCCTTTTGCTAGTGAGGATTCCCCTCCCTTCAGACTGGCTTGGTAAGAGTACCTGGGAAAATCACCAGCATGGACTGCACACCATTATTTGGCCTTGAAGTTGATCACACCAAGAAAGGAGGAGCATCCCCTAGAGGCCCCTGTGTCCATTTGAGGGTTTGTTGAGCAGAACTTTCAGTTGAAGGTCAAGGGCTAATGTGACAGCTCAGATGGAGAGCAGAACTGGGACAAGGTAAGAACAAGTATCTAATGCTCTAGTTGTGACCACCTTCTGGAAACTGGAAACTTTGGTGTCGGGTACCCAAAAGTTAAAACACAAGAGCTCCTGTTAAATACAGAGCCAGGTAGATGAGTGTCAATAGCGCCCAAAGGATTAAGAGCGATAGTTGGGTTAGAATTAGGGTTAGAATCAGAACTACTTCTCAAGAGAAAATACAGAGTTGTCCAAAGATAACAAGAAAAAGAGGAAATGTGTGTGTGTGTGTGTGTGTGTGCGTGCGCACATGCACTCATATGTGTATGTACATTCATGCATGAAAATCCATTCTCTGCAGCCATTAAGAAAAAAGATTGTGGAATTATTCTTTAAGGTTTACCAGCTTAAACCCTAGAGCTGCTCTTGATTCTTCCCACTTCCTGTCTTCTATACCAGTCAGTTAATAAGCAACATGTAAATGTGGAGAGAGGAACCAAGATGGTGGAGTAGGAGGATGTGCTCTCACTCTGTCTTGTGAGAACACCAGAATCACAACTAGCTGCTGGACAGTCATTGACCGGAAGACACTGGAACTCACCAAAAAGATACCACATCCAAAGACAAAGGAGAAGCCACAATGAGATGGTAGGAGGGGCACAATCACAGTAAAATCAAATCCTGTAACTGCTGGGTGGCTGATTCACAGACTGGAGAACACTTATACCACAGAAGTCCACCCACTGGAGTGAAGGTTCTGAGCCCCACGTCAGGCTTCCCAACCTGGGGGTCTGGCAACGGGAGGAGGAATTTCTAGAGAATCAGACTTTGAAGCCTAGTGGGAATTGATTGCAGGACTTTGACAGGACTGGGGGAAACAGAGACTCCACTCTTGGAGGGCACACACAAAGTAGTGTACACATCAGGACCCAGGGGAAGTAGCAATGACCCCAGGGGAGACTGAACCAGACCTACCTGCTAGTGTCGGAGGGTCTCCTGCAGAGGTGGAGTGGGGGCTGTGGCTCACCCTGGGGACAAGGACACTGACAGCAGAAGTTCTGGGAAGTACTCCTTGGCGTGAGCCCTCCCAGAATCTGTTATTAGCCCCACCAAAGAGCCCAGGAAGGCTCCAGTGTTGGGTCGCCTCAGGCCAAACAATCAATAGGGAGGGAGCCCAGCCCCACCCATCAGCAGTCAAGGGGATTAAAGTTTTACTGAGCTTTGCCCACAGAGCAACAGTCAGCTCTATCCACCACAAGTACCTCCCATCAGGAAACTTACACAAGCCTCTTAGATAGCCTCATCCACCAGAGGGCAGACAGCAGAAACAAGAAGAACTACAATCCTGCAGCCTGTGGAACAAAAACCACATTCACAGAAAGATAGACAAGAAGAAAAGGCAGAGGGCTATGTACCAGATGAAGGAACAAGATAAAACCCCAGAAAATCAACTAAACGAAGTGGAGATAGGCAACCTTCCAGAAAAAGAATTCAGAATAATGATAGTGAAGATGATCCAGGACCTCAGAAAAAGAATGGAGGCAAAGATCAAGAAGATGCAAGAAATGTTTAATAAAGACCTAGAAGAATTAAAGAAAAAACAGACAGAGATGAACAATACAATAACTGAAATGAAAACTACACTAGAAGGAATCAATAGCAGAATAACTGAGGCAGAAGAATGGATAAGTGACCTGGAAGACAGAATGGTGGAATTCACTGCTGCGGAACAGAATAAAGAAAAAAGAATGAAAAGATATGAAGACAACCTAAGAGACATTTGGGACAACATTAAATGCAACAATATTCGCATTATAGGGGTCCCAGAAGGAGAAGAGAGGGAGAAAGGACCAGAGAAAATATTTGAAGAGATTATAGTCGAAAACTTCCCTAACATAGGAAAGGAAATAGGCACCCAAGTTCAGGAAGGGCAGAAAGTCCCATAGAGGATAAACCCAAGGAGAAACATGCCGAGACACATAGTAATCAAATTGGCAAAAATTAAAGACAAAGAAAAATTATGGAAAGAAGCAAGGGAAAAATGACAAATAACATGCAAGGGAACTCCCATAAGGTTAACAGCTGATTTCTCAGCAGAAACTACAAGCCCGAAGGGAGTGGCACGATATACTTAAAGTGATGAAAGGGAAGAACCTACAACCAAGATTACTCTACCTGGCAAGGATCTCTTTCAGATTTGATGGAGAAATCAAAAGCTTTACAGACAAGCAAAAGCTAAGAGAATTCAGCACCACCAAACCAGCTCTACAACAAATGCTAAAGGAACTTCTCTAAGTGGGAAACACAAAAGAAGAAAAGGACCTACAAAAACAAACCCAAAACAATTAAGAAAATGGTCATAGGAACATACATATCTATAATTACCTTAAATGTGAATGGATTAAGTGCTCCAACCAAAAGACACAGGCTTGTTGAATGGATACAAAAACAAGACCCATATATATGCTGTCTACAAGAGACCCACTTCAGACCTAGGGACACATATGGACTGAAAGTGAAGAGATGGAAAAAGATATTCAATGCAAATGGAATTCTAAAGAAAGCTGGAGTAGCAATACTCATATCAGATAAAATAGGCTTTAAAATAAAGAATGTTACAAGAGACAAGGAAGGACACTACATAATGATCAAGGGATCATTCCAAGAAGAAGATATAACCATTATAAATATACATGCACCCAACATAGGAGCACCTCAATATATAAGGCAACTGCTAACAGCTATAAAAGAGGAACTCGACAGTAACACAATAATAGTGGGGGACTTTCACACCTCACTTACACCAATGGACAGATCATCCAAAATAAAAATAAATAAGGAAAGAGAAGCTTTAAATGACACAATAGACCAGATAGATTTAATTGATATTTATAGGACATTCCATTCAAAAACAGCAGATTACTCTTTCTTCTCAAGTGCGCATGGAACATTCTCCAGGATAGATAACATCTTGGGTCACAAATCAAGCCTCAGTAAATTTCAGAAAATTGAAATCATATCAAGCATCTTTTCTGACCACAATGTTATGAGATTAAAAATGAATAACAGGGGAAAAAAAGTAAAATAACAGAAACACATGGAGGCTAAACAATACCTTACTAAATACCAAGAAATCAATGAAGAAAACAAAGAGGGAATCAAAAAACACCTAGAGACAAATGACAATGAAAGCACGATGATCCAAAACCCATGGGATGCAGCAAAAGCCATTCTAAGAGGGAAGTTTATAGCTATACAAGCCTACCTCAAGAACAAAAAGAATCTCAAGTAAACAATCTAACCTTACACCTAAAGGAACTAGAGAAAGAAGAACAAACAAAACTCAAAAGTAGTAGAAGGAAAGAAATCATAAAGATCAGAGCAGAAATAAATGAAATAGAAACAAAGAAAACAATAGCAAAGATCAATAAAACTAAAAGCTGGTTCTTTGAGAAGATAAACAAAATTGATAAACCATTAGCCAGACTCAGCAAGAAAAAGAGGGAGAGGATTCAAATCAATAAAAGTAGAAATGAAAAAGGAGAAGTTACAACAGACACCATAAAAATACAAAGCATACTAAGAGACTACTACAAGCAACTCTATTCCAACAAAATGGACAACCTGGAAGAAATGGACACATTCTTAGAAAGGTATAACCTTCCAAGACTGAACCAGGAAGAAATAGAAAATATGAACAGACCAATCACAAGTAAGGAAATTGAAACTGTGATTAAAAATCTTCCAACAGGGTTTCCCTGGTGGCGCAGTGGTTGAGAGTCCACCTGCTGATGCAGGGAACACGGGTTCATGCCCCGGTCTGGGAAGATCCCACATGCCGTGGAATGACTAGGCCCGTGAGCCATGGCAGCTGAGCCTGCGCATCCGGAGCCTGTGCTACACAACGAGAGAGGCCACAACAGTGAGAGGCCTGTGTACTGCAAAAAAAAAAAAAAAAAAAATCTTCCAACAAACAAAAGTCCAGGACCAGATGGCTTCAGAGGTGAATTCTTTCAAACATTTAGAGAAGAGCTAACACCCATCCTTGTCAAACTCTTCCAAAAAATTACAGAGGAAGGAACACTCCCAAACTAATTCTATGAGGCCATCATCACCCTGATACCAAAACCAGACAAAGATACTACAGAAAAAGAAAATTACAGGCCAATATCACTCATGAATATAAATGCAAAAATCCTCAACAAAATACTAGCAAACAGAATGCAACAACACATTAAAAGGATCATACATCATGATCAAGTGGGATTTATCCCAGGGATGCAAGGATTCTTCAATATATGCAAATCAATCAACGTGATACATCATATTAACAAATTGAAGAATAAAAACCATATGATCATCTCAATAGATACAGAAAAAGCTTTTGACAAAATTCAACACGCATTTATGATAAAAACTCTCCAGAAAGTGGGCATAGAGGGAACCTACCTCAACATAATGAAGGCCATATACGACAAACCCACAGCAAACATCATTCTCAATGGTGAAAAACTGAAAGCATTTCCTCTAAGATCAGGAACAAGACAAGGATGTCCACTCTCACCACTATTATTCAACATAATTTTGGAATTCCTAGCCATGGCAGTCAGAGAAGAAGAAATAAAAGGAATACAAATTGGAAAAGAAGAAGTAAAACTGTCACTGTTTGCAGATGACATGATAATATACATAGAGAAGCCTAAAAATGCTGCCAGAAAACTACTAGGGCTAATCAATGAATTTGGTAAAGTAGCAGGATACAAAATTAATGCACAAAATCTCTTGCATTCCTATAAATTAATGATCAAAAATCTGAAAGAGAAATTAAGGAAACACTCCCATTTACCATTGCAACAAAAAGAATAAAATAAACCTACCTAAGGAGACAAATGACCTGTATGTAGAAAACTATAAGACACTGATGAAAGAAATTAAAGATGACACAAACAGATGGAGAGATTATACCATGTTCTTGGATTGGAAGAATCAACATTGTGAAAATGACTATACTTCTCAAAACAATCTACAGATTCAATGCAATCCCTATCAAACTACCAATGGTATTTTTCCCAGAACTAGAACAAAAAATTTCACAATTTGTATGAGGAATCAGGCTCCCTGACTTCAGACTATACTACAAAGCTACAGTAATCAAGACAATATGGTACTGGCACAAAAGCAGAAACATAGATCAACGGAACAAGATAGAAAGCCCAGAGATAAACCCATGCACCTATGGTCAACTAATCTATGACAAGGAGGAAAGGATATACAATGGAGAAAAGACAGTCTCTTCAATAAGTGGTCCTGGGAAAACTGGACAGCTACACGTAAAAGAATGAAATTAGAACACTCCCAAACACCATATACAAAAATAAACTCAAGATGGATTAGAGACCTAAATGTAAGACTGGACACTATAAAACTCTTAGAGGAAAACCTAGGCAGAACACTCTTTGACATAAATCACAGAAAGATCTTTTTTGATCCACCTCCTAGAGTAATGGAAATAAAGACAAAAATAGACAAATGTGACCTAATGAAACTTAAAAGCATTTGCACAGCAAAGGAAACCATACACAAGACGAAAAGACAACCCTCAGAATGGGAGAAAGTATTGCAAACAAATCAACGGACAAAACATTTATCTCCAAAATATATAAACAGCTCATGCAGCTCAATATTAAAGAAACAAACAACCCAATCCAAAAATGGGCAGAAGACCTAAATAGACATTTCTGCAAAGAAGACATACAGATGGCCAAGAAGCACATGAAAAGCTGCTCAACATCACTAATTATTAGAGAAATGAAAATCAAAACTACAATGAAGTATCACCTCACACCAGTTAGAATGGGCATCATCAGAAAAACTACAAACATCAAATGCTGGAGAGGGTGTGGAGAAAAGGGAACCCTCCTGCACTGTTGGTGGGAATGTAAATTGATACAGCCACTGTGGAGAACAGTACAGAGGTTCCTTAAAAAACTAAAAAAGAATTACCGTATGATCCAGCAATCCCATTACTGGGCATATACCCAGAGAAAACCATAATTCAAAAAGGCACAGGCACCCCAATGTTCATTGCAGAACTATTTACAATACCCATGTTATGGAAGCAACCTAAATGCCCATCGACAGACCAATGGATAAAGAAGCTGTAGTACATATATACAATGGAATATTACCCAGCCATAAAAAGGAACGAAATTGAGTCATTTGTTGAGACGTGGATGGATCTAGAGACTGTCATACAGAGTGAAGTAAGTCAGAAAGAGAAAAACAAGTATCGTATATTAACGCATGTATGTGGAACCTAGAAAAATGGTACAGATGAACCAGTTTGCAGGGCAGAAGTTGAGACACAGATGTAGACGACAAATGTATGGACACCAAGTGGGGAAAGCCATGGGGGACTGGGGGTGTTGGTGTGCTGAATTGGGCGATTGGGATTGACATGTATACACTGATGTGTATAAAATTGATGACTAATAAGAACCTGCTATATAAAAAAATTAATTAAATTTAAAACTTTTTTTAATAAATGAAATATTCATCATGCCTGAAATGTTTATTCTTGCGGTGAAAATCACTCCAGGTTACAATTTTTCCCCTTCTCAAATATACTGCTATTTCTCTAAAAAAAAAAAAACATGTAAATGTAATGTTAGCACAATATTTTAAGGCAAGATTTGGATTTAGTTTATCATAATTTAGGATTTTCTAAGAGTTTAAAACTTCCTACATAAATTCTGTGAACTCAGAAAGTTATCATTGTTTCTACAAATTATTTAAAATTACAACAATATAGAATCATGTTTAATTGTATGAACTTGTAATAATACATGTCTTTTTCAAAATGTTGATCTTCTGAATTCTTGTAATGCTGCAAATCGTATGTATGGTCATAATGTATTTGCTTAAATTGTAATTTCCATATGTTTAGTCAACTTTAGGCTAACATTTAGTTAATTAATATTAAGTTAATTAATCCATAAGCTTTGGATTTGTGGGCAATTCTTAAGAAAGAAAAAGATGTAAATATTAGTTATTAAATATAGTTTTAATTGACCTTTATTTTATATATAAATGACTGTACCTTAACAAGATATGAAAATATCTTTATTAATTAATTTTATTTATTTTTGCTGTGTTGGGTCTTCGTTTCTGTGCAAGGGCTTTCTCTAGTTGTGGCAAGCGGGGGCCACTCTTCATCGCGGTGCACGGGCCTCTCACTATCGCGGCCTCTCCTGTTGCGGAGCACAGGCTCCAGACGCGCAGGCTCAGTAGTTGTGGCTCACAGGCCTAGTTGCTCCGCGGCATGTGGGATCCTCCTAGACCAGGGTTTGAACCCATGTCCCCTGCATTAGCAGGCAGATTCTCAACCACTGCACCACCAGGGAAGCCCTGACAATATCTTTAAGTGGTATAATGTATATGCTGATTTTTCTACCTTAAAAATTGTCAAAGTGATCTAAAATGTGTGTGGAAAAAATTAGCTGGACTGTTTTTGGTTCCTGTATTCTAGTTTTCTCTTACCTCTGGAAAAACAAAAGCTGCTTACTTTAGTAAGGGAATGATTAATATAAATTGTTGAGATAATACTAGGTATAATAATTTTGGAGAAATATAAGTATGTAAAATTAAAAAAAAAAGAAAGAAACAAGATTGTGCAAGACACCATGGGTACATTTGATTCATCCACAATGCAAGACTTCTAACATTTCTGAAATGACTGATTCCAACCTTCCTCCCTTTAAGATTAATAACCATATTCTTAAGTCAATGTAATCTAACCAAATATTATATTTCTCTATTTTGGAATAGCCTTTGTATAAAAGTCTAAGTTATAAATTCAATCACACAGATTTATATACTGCTTTTGTTGACAAGATCACAGCCTCATGTTAGCAGGTGAGCCCTCAGATCTTCTGAGACTCACACTGCCCACATCAACAGGTATACACTTTTGAGCAGCCATCAGATTCCTGGAGATGACTCCTCATGTGAATCCAAAGGAGTTTGATTAAGAGTCAAGCCACCTGTGGGGAGTGTAGCAGAAACTGCCACCCCCTCACCCTAAATGGATAAAGAGATTCATGCTGCAAATCAGGGGCCCTGGCACATACCCCAGGTGTAGCAATGTTAGGAGGCAACAGTCCTGTCCAAGCATCCACATAACTGTTGAGCTGTTTTTTCTAAACCAAGATATTGTCTTTAGCACATGAGGACACCTCCCTGAAAAATAAAAACCTCAGCCACAAATCCCGAGAACTATCTTGCCCCAGTATAAGATCACTTTCTAACTTAAACAGCCAGCCTGGCCCTGGTGAACTCTTCAAACAGGTGATGAAGGCATTTGCTGAGGAAAAGAATCAAATCAATTTCTCCTACTGACACATTCTTTCTCTGGCTTTATTACCACTCCAGATGCAGAATTTAGGGCAGGGGCAAGCGAGTCCCATTGAAGGGCTTCCCTGGTTCCAAAACGCGGCTCTTAAGAAATCTGTGTTGACTTTCTGATTGACTGGGTTTCCCTTTGGGCAAAGAAACCAAAGTCATTATTTATTCATTGCCTGATGCTATTCCTATGAAGTGTTGTTTCAAACCCGTTCCTCCAATATTCTCTTTGCTAACAGAACTTAAATACATGTAAACATAATATGCCGGCAGATTTATTTTTCTGATGTTATCTAACCAAATTATCCATTCTGACTTAGAGAGCGATTAGATCTAGGCTTTCATTGGAGCCTGTCTGTCTGTCAGACTGGTAGCATGTTTGCATTGTACCAGCCAAACCCTCCGCAAAGCCTGCCATTCCCAGAGGCAGCGTTCAATGTGCTCAGGAACTTGACTGGGAGGCTCGGGGGGAGTGTGATAGAAGAGGCAATTACTCTTGCCAAGTTTAGCAGAATTTTTGACGAGACATCAGATTTCCCACGAACATGTGAGTCCTCAGAATTAGAAATGGGGTGCTGAGTATCTCCTTGCATGGATACACACATGCACCATCCCTTTGCTTCTGCCTCCAGGAGAAGGGAAAAGATGCAAACAGGCTGCAGAGAGTGTCCATCTAAGGACCACAGTGCAAGGCTGGCCCTCGACTTCTCTCACACCTGCAGGCTCCACAAACACAGAGGCTGCAGAAGCGAGGGGGAGAACATACAACCTGGAAGCCGGGTTCTCCCCTGCCTCCTTCTTGAGGACGTTCAACCACCTGGCACTTTGGAGATGCTTCTCATTAGGGCTGAAGGAGAAGCTGAAGACAGGATTTAGGTTGCTGAGCAGAGTATCGGAAATGTTCTTCCCCAAGGCAGCTTGGGCTGAGTCAGCTTTCAAGGCTCAGCAGGAGGTACTTCGGGCAGATACTGGGTGAGGCCACCCTTGAAAGCTTTGGAAGGTCTGTGAGGTCCACGGTGCTGGCCTGCCTGCAAAACGTGCTCCCTGCCCTTCTTCCTCATCTGTGGCTAAGGCAAATAAATCCCTCCAATGGCTGCCACATGGGGGTGATTCCACTCATGAACGATCATGCTACACCGAGGAATGCAGTCACTGGGTAAACTCAGCCCCACAGCGAGTATGCCCCAGGTTTAAACATTTCCCAAGTGCCTATTGTGAGCTCAGAGCAGTGCCAGGTGGCTTCAGATGGAATCACCCATTATTTCTTTATCTTGTTTGATCTTGCCTTCAGTCTCTCATACATGTGCTGCAGGGAAGTTTCGTCTTAGTTCCAGAGCTAGGACCCGGGGATACGGCGGTGAATGAAAACCAAGAGGGATAGCTCAAAATCCAATAAAAGAGACATGTATTCATCAGATCATCACATCTACAATTGGGCTCTTCCAAAGTGAGTTACGTGTTTGAAGGGAGAGGACCAGCATCCTAGGCAAGTTCTGGGAAGCATAGCATCGTGGTTAAGATTGGAGACGTCAGAGCCAGTCGGCATGGGGACAGATCTCACTTCTGCCAATTTTGCTATAAGACCTTGGCCAAATTATTTGGTCGGTGCCTCCTCTGTGAAATATGGCTAATAATAGCACCTGCATCAAGTTAGTCTTTATAGGATTAAGTGAGATCATATTTGTAAGAGAGATGGAATGGTACAGAGGAAGCCTGTAGCAAAGGAACACTCACTAAGGAGCCCTGAGAGGGGGAGACCATTATTCCCATCTAGCTGACGAGGAATGCGGAATCCAGTGAGGCGATCTGACTACCCCCAATGCCACACACTCTGTGTTGGGGGCGGCTGAACGGGCTCCCCCCGAAATCCGGCCATCGACTCCCTTTACCATGCTGCCCACGGGCTTGGCAAAGGGACACGCCAAGGAGGCCCAGCCTCAGGCACGGCTCGCCATCACCTCCACAGAAGCAGCCTCCCTATCATAACACATCTCTGTTTAAGAAACATAAACCACCCTTTGGCAGCTTCTCAAATACAAGTCAGAGTCAAAAAAGAGCTCCCTCCCCTCGCTCCACTTTCCAACCTGGACCACAAGACTCAGCCCTATGGGGAAACACATGGGAGCTTACCCAACAGGTTTCCCCAACAGAACGGGCAGGCCCTGAGGAGTCCAGGCTGGGAGGGCCCTTCTCCTGGCTGCCAGTGCCCCCACTGACCCAGAGCAGGCGGCCTCCCTCTCCTCCTGTCTGAACCTGCTGCCTGGGAGGGGCTGATGTCACTCATTCCTCCCACTTAGCTGCGGGCCAGCTCGGGCTCCCAGCAGCCATCACCCATCTCAGCCCTGCACAGGCCATGCCTCCTCCCTGCTGGCATCTCTCCAGCCGTGGCTGAGAGCCCAGCTTGGAAAAGGGATGGCCTGGCCCACTGGTAAATGTCCTGGCCGTATAATCCGGCCCAAGCTTGACAAATAATATCTGTGCTTGTCTAGCCTGGCAGTGAGAGCCGGGCCAAAGGGCCAAGTTCCAAAGCTGGGTCTTCAAAGGACAGAGGAGACTCTGGAAAGTAGATGACCACAGGCCACAAATCTCTACGGAGTTATTCTAAGAAGAAATCACACCCAGTTCCCAAACTGTGAGTGTAAATGACTGCTCAGAAAACCATTAGCTGTGCCTACCCTTCCATTTCTAATTAGCAGCCTCCTTGCACCCCTGGACTATACTGAGGCCAGATCATGTTCACATTCTCTTAAGATGGAAACTAAGGCCATACCAAGAAATGCCCAAGGGCTCCTAAGGACAGCAAAGGTGGTGAGGAAGCAGGTGCTGGGCTCAGAGCTGTCAGAACAAGTCAGAGGGCAATCAGATTTAGCACAAGAAAAAAAATAATATAAGAACAATAATAACAGCTGACATTTTATGCTAAACATTTTACCCCCTTGGCTCACTGAAACCTTAGAACCACTCAGGACAGTTGATCTTGATATTTTCCACCTTACAGATGAGGAAGCCTGAGTCTGACAGGGAATTGACTTCCCCAAGGCTTTTCAAGTGAAAACAGCAGCCCTCAGGCAAACCTGACGTGCTGAACTCCAGGGCAGACCCGCAATGAATAGTGGGGGCAGGCGTCTCCCTGCCCCTCCTTATGGACTGTAGGGTCATGGTTCTACAAACAACAGGAACTAACCTCTTTGCTTCTGTTACCCTCACCTAGATCTCTAAAGATCCAATGCCAGACATGTAAATTTGACATATCTTCCTTGGATGCTTGAAACTGACCAAATATTGGTCATTGGCCAGGTAACAGGCAACATGGGAGTACCGGAGTCAGACGTGGGGATATTTCCCAGCCATGCCGCAGATGGACTGGGTGGCCTTGGGAATGATCAGAAACTTCTTTAAGCTGTAAGCTTCATATCTATAAACCAGGGGTAGTTCTTATTTCATTGGTGGGCAGGGCAGGGGTGGGGACAAGGTAGAGTATATATCTGAAATGCAATAGTCAGGTAGATGGCAAACTCTATGAAGGCAGGAAGCAATTATACCTTGTTCCTGCTGTATTCATAGCATCTAGTCCTCCGCCTGATACATATTTTGCTCAATACATTTCTGTTGAAGGATATACATACAAGGGTGTAGAAATAAACAGGTTGAGGGTTACGTGTACAACCAGCAGGAAACAGTGCATATGACCACGGATGGGGCACAGCTATACAAATGTGAGGACTTGCATGAAATAGACTGCTAGGTAGTCATTAAAAAGAGGGAGGCAGCTCTATACGTAATCATGTAGAAAGGTAAGCAGGGTATACAAATAGGCGGATTGCGGAACGATATGCATTTATGGTCACATTCTTGACAATCCCCTTGAGATTAAAATTTCAACAAGGATATGACACAGACGGACTTATCTACAAAACAGAAACAGACTCACAGCCACAGAGAACAGACTTGTGGTTGCCTAGGGGGAGGAGGAGGGAGGAGGGATGGAGGGGGAGTTTGGGATTAACAGATGCAAACTATTATACATAGAATGGATAAACATCAAGGTCCTACTGTATAGCACAGGGAACTATATTTCATATCCTGAGATAAACCATAATGGAAAAGCATATTAAAAAGAATGTATATAGGGAATTCCCTGGTGGTCCAGTGGTTAGGACTCTGTGCTTTCCCTGCTGAGGGCACAAGTTCAACCCCTGGTTGGGGAACTAAGATCCCACAAGCTGCACGCCACAGCCAAAAAAAAAAAAAAAAAAAGGAATGTATATATATACGTATAACTGAATCACTTTGCTGTATAGCAGAAATTAACACAACATTGTAAATCAACTATACTCCAATAAAATAAACAATAAAAATAATAAAATCTCAACAAGGAAGGGCAAGTGGAGGAGGAAATGTGGTTGCTAGTGTAGGAATATTTTCACTTTTTACCCTGTGCATTTTACATTGTTGGTTTGTTCTGATAAGGAGCCTGAGACACTTTCCTTATGTCAAAGTGCAATAAAAATTATTCTTACATCTTAAATAAGTGACTAGAAGACCAAATAAACATTTTAAGTGTCATACATAAAGTAGGCCCCATAAATGTTCATCCCCTTTCCTCCCGTGGCCCTAAAGAATATTTATCACACCCCTGCATCTCTGTGACTGGAATGAGACATGCAAAGTCCTGCTAAAGTTGGTTTTGTCCCTTAGTGTGTGTGGCCCTGCAAAATCTGACAGCACCCAGTCTTCCAGAGTTTTCTGGCTTGGTCTTAAAAGGACACATGTGTTGAAAGCACAGCCACTGGTTTGTCCCAAAGCAGAAACAGAAACTTGGATGCTTTGGTCAAATGTGAAGTCAAAGGTTTGGGTGGGCTCCTGGGGCATTTGTCTTAGAGAGAATTCTCTGAGGTTTTGGCCTGGCTTTGGTGCAAAGGAATATTCATTATTCCAAAAATCCTTACCAAAAAGATATAACTCCAATTTGAGAAGCTGAAGGTCAAAGAGACAAGTAAAGAAGGGTAAAGTAGCAATGCAGGAGTGATTTCCTAAGTCACAGGTCAGAAAGCTAAGCTAACAGTCCCTCAGAAGAGCCAGGTTCCCCTACAACTAACATGGCCTCTTCCATTGACTACATTTGTGTATCTAATTAACAGACAATTGCACGACTTCCTTTGTCTTTGCTATCTAGACCAAACCATCTCCAAGCAGCCCCTGAATTTGGTAGAGGAGGGCATAGGGAACAGGAATATAGGAGACAAACATTGAGGAGGTACCCAATATGTTTCTGGAACTGCACTAGCTATTTAGTGTAGATCTCTTAAAACTTCAAAATATCTTGTGAGGTAGGTTAGATTACCCCCATTTACAGACGATTCAGAAAGGTTAAATGCATGTTACACAGGATGTAATGGTAAGACCAGGAAGGAAATTTGGGTTTGTCTTTCTCCAAAGCCCATCCCCACCCAACACAACACACCCAACATGACCCCCCCCCACACTCACACACACCCCTCTTCTCCTCACTGTAACTACTTACCCAACCAGAACAGGTTGTAATGGGTGATGTTTTACTCCCAATGTTTTATACCCTCTGAGAAAAAACAACAACAACAACAACAAAACAATTGTCAGGGAAGAAATGTCACACTGTCATTCATCATGTTCCATATGAAAGTCTTAGAAAATAGCTTTCATATTGTTTTTGGACTCACTTAGATGTTCATAATCCTAATCTCCTTATACCAATAGTCAGGTGCTGTTCGACATTCTGTACAGGGCACTGAGCCAGGCATTGACAGGGGAGCAAGTCCCTAATCTCTGCTCCTCCCCCAAAGCTGACAGCCTGGTAGGTGACTGTGGCAAAATTACAGCAGCAGCCATCCTTCCTTTTGCTTCTTCTTAGGTGCTGTCAGAGCTTAAAAGTTCCTAACAGAACATCAGCTCAAAGACCTCAAACTACAAATGAAGAAACTACAGAGAGAAAGGAAGCCCTTTTTTAACATCACACAGCAAGTCAGTGGAAGATTCTGGAATAACTTGTCCTCCATGGCTCCCTGACTCTGCATAGCTGATGTCTGCAAGCCTATTGTGTGCACATTTTAACAGCTTTTGTTGAAATATAATTTACATAACATTGAATTCACTTGTTTTAAGTGTACAGTTCCATCACCTTTTGTATATTTACAAAGTTGTACAATTATTGCCATCTAATTTTAGAACTTTTCCATCGCCCTGAAATAGAAAGCTTGAGCTGGTTTGCAGTCACTCCTCATTCCTACCCCAGCCCCAGACAATTACTAGTCTACTTTCTGTCTGATTTGCCTTTTCTGGGCATTTCATATATGTGGACTCATACAATATGTCTTATGTGTCTGGTTTCCTTCACTTAGCCTGACATTTCGAGGTTCATTCCCATTGCTGTATGTATTCATACTCCATTCATTTTTATTAGCAAATAGTAGTCCATTATATGAATGGCCACCTTTTATTATCTATTCACCAGTTAATGTATATTTGGGTTGTTTTCACTTTGGGCCTATTGTATTTTAACACACAGCCCAACCCCACATGACTGGTGATGGCTGTCACGTAGATTAAAGACCTTGCACTACATCTAGACTCAGTTGAAGGAGTGCCCTTAACAATTAGTGATGTCTGCCCATGGTCAGGGAGCAGAAAATTGAGGCATGCACGCAAAGTATGATTACATCATTTCCAAAGGGGTGTCTTCTAGTTCTAAAAGGGTTAGTCACATTTCTCCCAAAAACAGAGTTAAAAGAAAGCAAAACGTTGCAACTAGGAAGAATCGCTTCATTTTTGGTGAAGAACATACCTTGTAGGGTACAGTTTATTATTAAACAATCAGTGGTTGGGACATCTTTAGCATATTTTTCCAGAAAGGCAATGGAGCCACTCTGTCATGACTTCTTCAGGCCAACTCCTTACCAGGCTCAGGATTGGCATCATTTATGTGGCCAAGGATTAGTGAATGCAGCCACAGTTATGGCCCCAAGTGGCTGATGAGTTAGCATTCCTGGTGATCATATCTACAGCCAAAATTTTTTTTGTTGTTGAGTAAAAGTCGGAAGGGTAGTTCTTTACTTTCCTCTTGGGAGTGGAAGAGTAGACTTAACTCCTTCAAAACTCAGTGGGCTTGTTGTTGTCTTTGTATTGTTGGCCATGAGAAAAGAGATGGGAATTTGAGTTGGACTGATGCAAGAATGTAGAGATTATGGTTTATGTGAATATGCCCCAAGCAAAGAACCTGGTGTTACCTTAGGAGAATGTAAAGAAAACGTCGTTGATGTCAGGGGAAAATGGGAGGAAAAAGCAAAGTAGTAGAGAAGGATGAAGAAAAGGAGAAGGCAGAAATTTATAACGAAGAGTAAAATAAATCATAAATGTTAAACCAGTGGTTTGTTAGCCAAACCCAGGCCACAACCATCTTTCTACTGTTCGAGACTGTTTTTCAAAAGGAAATGAATTAGTTCGAACACTTAAAAATCAGGAAACTTTGTATCACTTTCTGAGTTTCCTATTTGTTAAAAAGAAAGGAAGGAAGAAAGAGAGAGAAGAAAGGAAAGAAAGAAGAAAGGAAGGAGGGAGGGAGGGACGGAGAGAGGGGGGAGGGAGGGAGGGAAGGAAGGAAGTCTGGCAAACATTTATTAGAGCAGAATAATGACAGCTCCTTGAGGATGGGGCATGTATGCTCCAGTTTGCCACAGTCCTCACCATACCCTATTGCTTATATTCATCTGTTTCACAGGTTTGTGACACCCTTTGTATCTGCAACATCTTAGATAACTATGTTTATATTGGCTCAATCATTCCAGACATCCTGCTGGGCCCCTGTGTTATATCCGATCTTTCAGAGAATGAAATGAAATTCATAGACATTAAACAACTTTCCCAAGTTCACCATCAGTAACAGTCAAAGTTATTTCTTATCTCAATAGAGCTACTGCTTTTTCCAGTATATCATACCTTGACAAACAGAGAAAATAATTGATTAAACATAAAGCGAAGAATGGAGCAAAATTGAAGGAAAAATCTGGAGCAGAGGGAGTTTTTAAAAGAACAATTTAATTAGTTAATTGAAAACAAAGCTATAGCATGGACTTACCCAATGGGGGGCCAAACACAAGCCTGGATGGACACACATATTCCTTGCCCACTTCTCTAGAAACAAGTCCAGGCCTCCTAGACATAAAATACTTTTTTTCTTGGCTCATAAGGACAGCTCTGAAAAAGCATTTGGGAGTTGGCTTAGGAATAAAATAACTTGTTCGAATTAGCAAACATTTTCCAAATATTTCTTAAAGAAAGAGTTTCCTACGTATAATTCCCAAACCTCACTGTGTTAGCAAGTTCTCCAGGTGGCTCCAGAAATTCAGCTTAGGCCACGGTTACTATCTGGTGGTATAACCCATCTCTAAATTAGTCTCTGAGACAGAGCCCCAGCACTGTCAGCTGTCAGAGTTTATTGGGGCAGCTTGAGACCCTGTTGCCCACTTATTGGCCCCTTCCAGAGAACCTGAGGTCTCCCCGAGGGTCACCACTTGTACAGAAATAGAGGAGAACAGAGAAAACAAGCATTTCTTTTTGCAACTTCGAGATCTATTTCTGGGGTTGAACAGAAGCCATTAAAACATTCCCATGACTCTGTGCCAAGCCCCCAAATTACTAATGACAGACATGCTGGCTCAAAAGGAGTCATTTCTGGCAAATAGCCCTGCAGTATCTTGTTAATGGTAATAATCCCGAGCCTTTCATTGAAAGATCTCAAAGCACAGGGCAAGACTTAATTGTCTCCCCCGTCAACTCTGTCCCTGAAAAAGGTAATTATAATTCTATCCCTCAGACAGTTTACACAGGGGTTAAATGGGCCACGGAGGTTGAATGATTTATCCTTGTTTCTATTCTAAGTTGAAAGGAAAAGTCTAAATAATGTCATAAGTTGGGGTGAACTCAGCTGTACGAGTTGGAACCAGTGGGAGATTAAAGCAGACAAACCGAGAGCCTGGGGAGGCTAACATGATAAAAGATGCCCCTGACTAGTAGCCACAGGACAAGCACCACGTACAAAGGTGCTGACCTGAACTGAGTTTACCTTAAGGATGTTATCCATAACTGCCCAGTCCAGGTTAGAAGGAGGGAGTCAGAACCAGAGTCCTGGAAGGAGGAGACCCTCAATATTGTGTGTACAGATTCCAAAGTGAGAGCCCATGCTCAGTAGCTTAGATAAAAATAAGTTTATCTCACTGGCAGAGTAGTGTGGCAAGAGCTAGAAGTGTACCTGGTCCCCAGATAGATGAGGGGTTCATCCTAGTGAAGAACCTGAATGCCAGACATGGCATGCGAGACGGTTACCTGAATCTGGAACCTAAGCCACTATGGAGATAGTCATCACTGACCTCACAAACCTGTTTCTCCTCTTGTAAATCCCCATCTCAATAAATGGGACCTCTTCTCACTCTCGTGCCACAACCAAGGTACAAGGATTCATCTTCTCCATCACCTTTTATGTATGATCCCCACATTCTAATAACACAATATATCTTCCAAATCAGTATTCTTATCACCATTCCCACCTGCTTTGACTTATTTGAGACCCCATGATATCTCCCCTGGATTATTTTAACAACCTCCTAGCTGTTTCTGTTGCTTTTACACATCTGTTTTACACTTTTACACTTCTGTTTCCCCAAGCCAAACAACTCTTTATAATATTGTCCACAGAATATTCCTGAAATACAAATATAGTCATGGCACTTATAACCACCTGCCCCCCCCCCAAGTTAAACCCTTCAACTTCCCTTCCACAGGGAAAAGTGCAAAACAGAACTGCCAACCTGGAATTCCATACCAACAAAATCATATTTTAAAAATAAAGATGAAATAATGTTTCAGATAAATAAATTGCTGAAGCAATTTATCACCAGCAGAAATTCAGAACAATAAATATTAAAAGTTCTTCAGAAAAAAGGAAAAATGGTACCAGATGAAAACTTAGATCTATACAATAAGAATGAAAAGCATTAGAAATGGTATACATCTGAGTAAATATAATACTCTTTTTTCTCACTTTTAATTTCTTTAAAAGATATATGTTTAAAGTAAAAATAACACTATTTATAACATGTGCATAAATAAAAAGTGAATGAAAACAAAAATGGGAGGGGATAAATGGAAGTATATGGTTGTAAGATTTTTACATTATTCATTAAATTATTTATGATATTATTTAAAGGTAAAATGGGATACATTAAAGATGTGTATTGTATTCCCTAGAGCAGTTACTAAAAATAAAAATAAGGAATAGCTAATAAGCCAATAGTGGAAATAATATGGCACTGATAATTAACACCAAAGCAGGTAGAAAGCAGAAAAAAGAAAGAACAGATAGAACAGATAAAAAACAAAGAGGAAAACTGTAGATTTAAACCTATCACACCAATAATTACATTAAAGTTCACTCACCTTGACACTCCAATGGAAGACAGATTGTGGGAGGGGGTAGAAAAACAATACCCAAGTGTATGACAATAGGACAACACCCACTTTAAATATAAAGTCATAGACAGGTAAGGGAATGAAAAATTATGTACCATGCAAACACTGGACAATAAGCTAAAATGTCTGTGTTTATATTATACAACATAGATTTCAGCATAAGCAATATTATCAGGGATAAAGTGGGACATTTCATAATGAAAAACTGGTGAGTATATCCAGAAAACATAGCACTTTCTAAAATTATATGCAGCTTTAAATCTTTAAGGAAAGTTTACCAAAGTATGTGCAAGACCTCTAAACCTAAAGCCACAGTGCAATGCTCAGAGATATTACAGAAGACCTAAATAAAATGAGAGATATGCCATGTTCATGGATTGGAAGACTCAGTGTTGCTATAATAATTCTCCCAGAAGTGATCTATAGATTCAGCACTATCTCAATCAAAACCTCCAGAGACCATCTGTGTAGAAAATGACAAACTGTACACTAAAAATGGGTGAATTTTATGTTTGTAAGTCAGACTCCTATCATTATACACCAATCAAATAATTTTGATTTTTAAAAAGATACAAAAACAGCAATAAAAGTAAAACTCACTGGGAAGTTAAAATAACCTCTGTGTGAAGGAAAGAACGAGGTCAGAAATAACATTGTGAATTTAAGCTTTTACCCAAGATAAACTAAACTTTAAAATGGAAATGGCGAATTACTTTAGGTTAGCAAGATTAAGTTCCCTGCCAAGTGGAAATAGAGACTAAAGAGCTAAACTAGTTTCAGTAATAATGAAATTAATAAAGTTACATTTTTGCACGTCTGAGTATTCTGCCTATGAAAATTCATACCTTATCCCTTGTTAACAAGAAGAGATCTGTGCCTCACACTTGAGGCATGAAGATCACTATGTTCTTGGAAGACCAGGTCCCCAGGACGATTACTTGTGTGGCAATGTGAAGAACTGGCACTTGGGGGCAGGATTAAATTTTAATATAGAATATCACAGTGTTTGAAAGGACCTAAAAATTTATTTGTGCCTCTGAACTACACAAAGTTTCTGGCAGAGAACATTTTAGCTTCTAGTAAAATAGGAGTTCACTGCTTTGAATGGAAACCCATTCCATTATCAGCATGCTTTCTTAAGATTCCCCCTCAACTTGTAGTGTTGAGAAATAAACATATAAATAAAAACTTGGTCCATCCTAGGCCAAACACAGGGACTTTCACCTTCCTTAGTCTTCACACTACTTATTGTTGATTTTGCCTGGATTTTATGAGCAGTTTTAGAAGTTGAGTTGCCATGTATGAAGTTAGATATCTCTTGCACTAAGGTAGGTAAAACAGACGACACTAACATAAAAGCAGAAATGTATATTTCTAGTCATGAATTCAAGGCGTTCATTTTTATCTATTTTTCTTGACCGACACAGTCTTATTTTAAACGTGAGTTCTGTTACACATCTTAGCAATATACCTGATTGTTTTATTGAACACTTAATGATATTCACCTTGTACCTTTGAAAGAATACTAGCAAGAAAACATGAAAACATTACTTGAAAGCAAGAGGAGCACTTTGAGGTGGCTAGAGAACGATACACAACCACATGATAAGTATTCTTAGGATGCTGACATAAGAAGGCTTATGAGTTACCTGAGCAAATAGGCAAGGATTCCTGGAGAAAAAAAACATCACAGGAGATTACTTCAGTAGCTGCTTCATCCAGAACTTGAGCAATGCTTTCTTATCTTGAATCTTCAGGATCAAAACACAGCTTCCAATCTAGTTCTACATCCATCTCAGAAGGAAGATGATAGGAAAGAGGTGATCTTTGGTAACACAACGAAGCTGCTTGACCTGGCACTGATGGAGCTACTTTCAAGATGCCTCACTCATACGGCTGGCAAGTTGATGATGACTGCTGGCTGGGAACTCAGCCCGGTCAGTGGGCATTTGTTTCTCTCTATGAGAACCTCTCCACAGACACTTGAGCTTCCTACCAATATGGTGGCTGGGTTCCAAGAGCTGGAGTCCCTCAAAGAGCAAAGTGAATGGCATGGCATTCTTATAATCTAGCCTCAGAAGCCATATAGCATCACTTCTACTGTACTCTGTGTGTTGAAGTAGTCACAGAGACCCACCCAGATTCAAGAGGAGCAGACATAGACACTGTCCCTTGATAGGGTATAATTCTAATGTTCCAGAAAAGCCTGAGATATGAGAGATATAGTTGCAACCCTCTTTGGAAGACATAAAATGCCACATGAAATAACTTTAAGGACTGTCTTCCACCTTTCCACCCCTCTATACGTACTATAGTGTGATTATTTTACACATAGAAAATAACTAGGTATACATGAATATATGGAAATAGTAAAATGGTGCCCCACCTAGATTGTTATTTTCTTTTTGCACCTTGTTGTTTTCTTACTACCCTCATTGGCTCATATTTGTTTATGGTTAAAAGTATTATAATCACTAATTCTCGTCTTGGAAGGCATAAAACAAGTGATAGCAAGAACATAAGGATTGGACCTGCCAGTGGCAGATAGCTCTTTCTGACCAAATCCAGATATTACCTCTAAATTATTCTTAACACAGTTTTTTCATTAAATCACCACCAGTAATTTATGGTTATCATGTGGGAAAAGTGCTTTTGCCATCTTGGGTATAGTTTCTGTATCTGGCCAAATCAGGATGTTAGAATCAGGAGAAAACGTGAACCTAGATGTTAGAGGTGGTAGGAACTCAAATGAATACATAAAAACAAAATAAATCACTACACCACCAAAATACCTGGTGGGACAACAGCCAGTCTGGAATATGAGAGGTTCAATCTAGTTTAAGATGAAGTTGGGGTTGTCTATGGAGACATATCTGGGAAAATCTAGTTGGTGCATAGTTTAGGGGCTTAAAGGTTGTACTATACTGGTACCAAATACAGGATAAGACTGGGACCACAATTCTGATCAAACAGGCATAGTCCTAGGCTCAATGGACAGGGGATGGATGAGAACCAAGCAGTGGTTAGGGACTAGTCTTCTAGATGAAGATCACAGGCAGGGCTCCCCTGTAGGAGTTCCCTAATAGGAAAGGAGAAGCCCGAGCATGTGCATTCTCCAGATGGAACAGGTTCCCTCATACTTTGGATACCAGGTTGATATGATGAAATCAAACTTCAACAGGAAAAGACTGATCTCATCTGGTATTTGGTTGCATTGGCCATCAACAAAGTTGGAGTCATGTAAATTTTGCATTAAGACCATGAAAATAGTCTAAATAATCGAGAGTAAAACTAAACAAGATATATGCAGGATCTTCATGAAGACAAGTTACCTAGTTTGCCCCCCCCATGCACACACAATCAAGATGCAAAAGGACATGCTCAGCATGGAACATTTTGTACGAAAGTTTTAAATATACAAAACAATACTACACATGATTATGGGTAAATGTGTGTTGTGAAAGTAAATGTTAATACATGCACAGACAGAGTACACTCCAATTTCATAACTGTGGTTACTGTGGAGGGTGGAGGGAGATTTGGGTGTAGGAATATGCCTGTTTCTGTAACATTTCAGATCTCCATCTTAAGGTATCTAACGCATACACCAAACACAACCTGTCAAGATTTGACCGATATTTTTATTTTCTGTATGCTTGAATATTTATCTTGTAAATAGCAATCCATAAAGAGGTGAAGATTAAGATGAAGAAATGAGCAAGTTGAAGGAGCATGAGAAGGAGAGGAGGAGGGTGAGGGAGAAATGGAGATTCTTAAAAAGAGGTAAAGGAGGAAGAAGGAAAAGAAGGAGAAGGAGGAGGAAAGGAACAAAATGCCCATATTAGTGAGAGAAACAGTTTCAAAATTCTACATGTATCTTTGTTGAAAACTTGACAGCCTGTTTCTGATTCAGCTAGACAAAAGAAATGCATGAAAATGGCTCAAAATGTAAAAAAATAAAATACAATGTAAAAGGTAAAATCTGCCCTACCAGATGTCAAAACATACTAAAAAGCTACAGTAATTCAAATACAGAATAAATATATGAGTATTAAGTAATTCAAAGTGTGGGGTAGGATTATTAAATTAAATAAATATGGCATGGATGATTGGTTAAATATTTTGGGGTTTAGAGAAAGACAAATACCCCCCACCACCACTTACCTCATATAATTGACCTAATTTGATTTAAACTGACTAAAATTTCAAAGAGTAAAGATGAAATGCTAAAAGAATTGACGAAAATATAGTATGTGTGTCATCTCGAGAGAGAATCCATAAAGAATATGCATGAGAGGCTTTTAAAATGTTTGTTTTATTCTTTCTTACAGACAAATTTTCTACAGTTAGCATGAATTATTTTATTTATTTTAATCAGATTCTAACTTATTAAATTATGATATATTCATTATAAGGTCAAGAAATACATAAAGGAATAAAAAACAAACTCTAAATTCTCTCCTTTACCCCACTCCCCTATCCCATTCTCCAGGAGTTTACCGCAGTTTCTTATGTGCACCTTCAGGGACACATCTATATAAATACACAGATGTCATGTATGTATAGAAACATCATACATATATGTGTTTTATATTTATAGTGTGTATGCATATTTAGTATTTTAATTTAACTACACATATAATTTGGTACAATTGTGTGTATGTATATATTGATATATATATGTGCCATATATATATGTACATATACATATATATGTATATATATTTTTCTCTTCATCATCATATGTAAAACTTTTAAGGAGGAGGATCTACTGACACCTAAGATGGCTGGATGCATTTTGGTTCACCTGCATCAGTTACCTCTGGCTAAAAAAAATGCCATGTCACCAACACTCACAACACCTTGGTGGCTTCCAATATAAGAATTTTTTGCTTATGCTTCTGGGTAAGTTGGGAAGTAATCTAGAGGCTCTGCTGATTTTTCGCTGGGGTTGCTCACATGTCTAACTTACCTATGATGGTCTCAACTGTAGCAAACGGAGTGGCTCTGCTCTGTTCCATGTGTCTCATACCCTCCAGCCAGCTGATCCAGGCATGTTTATAAGACTTTGGCAGACCTTCAAGAAAGCACCTGAAAACAGGCAATGCCTCTTGGGCTTGAAGTTAGAACTAGCACATCATCATTCCACTCCATCTATTGGCCAAAGTAAACAGCATGGCCAAACCCAGAGTCAGAGCTGGATGGGTGGGCACTTCGAAATCATAAGGCAAAGAGTGTAGATGCAGATAGAGATGAAGAATTGGGCCCATTGTTGCAACCTACCATACTACCATGAGCTTATTGTGTGCCAGGACAGTTTTGGTTTGGAGAATATGGTCATTCACTCATGGTGATCCCAGCCAGTGGTTAATGTGGACATAAACACAGGTACAGGTCTCTCCCACTTTTCAAAAGTTCACTTTACAAACGACCTACATTAGTACCTGTTTTCACTGAGAGAAATCCCAAGAGGATTTTCACTTTTACAAAAAAAAAAAAAAGACGAAAAGCAAAAATAGCATTCGGTGTTGGTTTTGCAGTAAGTCTTATAAAGACAGCTTCCACCCCAAGCATCGAGAGAGACACTGCCAAGCTTTTTCCCCAAGAATGGCACTCAGTATCTCAGCATCAAGCTGCCATAGCTTTGAACTGTGTCTATGAGCAACTCTGCTTTAACTCGATTTATTTTCTGCATCCATTGGCGAGACTGTCCTAAGGTAATTGTTTCTTCACTTTATGCCATTTCACCTTACAAAAGACCTCCCAGGAACCCTCTACTCTTGGATAGCAGGGATACCTGCAATTCTTAGAGGAAGTAAGATAGAGGTAAGAAAGTTAGCATTGGGGATTTAGAGTCGGATGTGATCCTTTCTAATGATGAGGTATGAGGTTGGAGGTATAAGAAGGCCTCGTGGGGGACTTCCCTGGTGGTCCAGTGGTTAAGAATCCACCTTCCAATGAAGGAGACAGAGGTTCGATCCCTGGTTGGGGAACTAAGATCCCACATGCCGTGGAGCAACTAAGCCCAAACGCTCTGGAGCCCATGCCACAACTAGAGAGAAGCCCGCACGCCACGACTAGAGAGAAGCCCTCACGTGACAACTAGAGAGGAGCCCTCACACCACAACTAGAGAGGAGCCCACGTACCACAACTAGAGAGGAGCCCATATGCCACAATGAAGAGCCCTTGCAAAGCAACAAAAGATGTTGCACCTGAGACTGGACGCAGCCAAAAATAGATAGGTAAGTAGGTAGATAGATATCTAGATAGATAGATAGATAGATATTTTTTTTAAAAAAAGACTTCTTGGGCTTCCCTGGTGGCGCAGTGGTTGAAAGTCCGCCTGCCGATGCAGGGGACACGGGTTCGTGCCCCAGTCTGGGAAGATCCCACATGCCGCGGAGCGGCTGGGCCCGTGAGCCATGACCTCTGAGCCTGTGCGTCCGGAGCCTGTGCTCCACAATGGGAGAGGTCACAACAGTGAGAGGCCTGTGTACCACAAAAAAAAAAAAAAGACTTCTTGGAGGAGTTGGCCTTTGATTTGGACACGGAAAACGGAAATGGACTTTCCAATATTCATTACTCACAGATGGAGATGGGAAAGAATATTTTTGATAGATGGAAAAGACTAAGTTAGGGACACTGAGAACATGATCAGGTCTGCTGCGCCTGGAGAGTATGAAACTCATGAGTGAAAGCTAAGATAGGAGTGGGTATTTAGGGGGGTTCTTAGGGGATTTAGTTGTGGAATGTGGATTCTGGATATAGATCTGTAAGTGACAGGAGGCTTATGACGATTCTGACCCAGAAGCTGCTGCTTCTGAGGGCGTGGAGGACAGATTGAAGTGAAGAGATAGGAGAGGCAGGGAGGTAAGTCAGACAGTGATTAAAGAAATAGTGAAGGTCAGAACTAGGGCATTTTTAGTGGGATTAGAGAGATGGAAGAGAGATTATGGTGTCAATATCATATGGGTTAGGGAGGGATAAATTAGGAGTTTGTGATTAACACATACACACTACTATATATAAAGTAGATAATCAACAAGGACCTACCGTATAGTACAGGGAACTCTACTCAATATTCTGTAATAATCTATATGGGGAAAATAATATGAAAAAGAAATATATGTCTACATATAACTGAATCACTTTGCTGTACACTTAAAACTAACAGAACATTTTAAACCAACTATACATCAATACAAAAAAATTTTTTAATTAAAATAATATGTAATTAGTGTTAGAAAGCCAAAGTGTGCCCCATACACCTGATTCCCCAGGAGTGTGGTCGGAAACGACAGACATTATGGGAAAGTGTGATTTTACATTTTCCGACGTGTGATAAATGTGGTTAAAACATTTAAAAAGTATTTCTTATAGTATTTTTAATATCCCACATGAGTTTCTCCACAGTCACCCTACATCCAAACCTAGAGGAACCTAAGAGACATTTGTAGGAGAAATTGGACGATGGTGCCTGGAGACACCTCCAGCTTGGGAGCACGGACGCCTTGCTGGAAAGACGCAGGGGTGACGGGTGAAGCATGCAAGTGTGATTAATCACGTGATCGCGCTGGAAAAGGAAGGACTGACAATGAAACCCACATGGATGCTGTCATTGAAAGGGCCCTTCTTTCCTAAGAGTCTTCAGTCTAAACAGGTTTCCATGTACCCCTCCCCACTCTCTATATTTTTGCCTGGATTCTTCAGTGGTGGCATAGGTCATAGTTAGAGGGATGGATATTGCCATAGTTTGATCTTGGCAACGACAACAACAACAAAAAAGTGTTTTCTACCATAGTGTTTAACAAGAAAAAGCTTTAAAACCAGCCTGCCCAGGGGTTCACACATGGGATGCACTTAGAATACTGTGGCACAGAGAAAGCAACCCTTGTGTACTGGCTATTGTTATTTTTAATTAGATTAAAGTGGAAATACCATATTTCAGCTCTAAAAGTGTCTGTCCAGCTTCTCCAACCCTCCAGCCAAGACATATATTTGCCCTGAGAAGGCAAATGAGCCTAGAATTACTCTTGCTGTCTTAAACCCAGGGTCCCCTGAACCCAGAGCGGGTCTGTCTGTGGCCACCCAATCATGCTGTGTTGTCTGGGTGAATGGGTTTTGACTCAGGCCTACTTTGCACTCAGGCACCTTGTTTAGAACTAATGCCCCATCCTGACCTCCAGTTCATTTGGCTTGGGCCCTGACACCTGTCCGCTCTCTCCCCACACATCAATGCCATTCCCCAAACTAGGCAGCCTGCCCAGAGCCTGACCTGGCTTGGCTGTCACTCCTAGGAGACGCCCGCTGTCCTCTTGGGCCACCAGTTTAGACTTTTTTAGACTTTCTTTCCAAACTGGCTCATGTCCTGATCACCATGCCCCTTTCTCGTTATTCAATACAAGCCCTGCCCCAACCTGGTTACGTCCTTTCTCAATAAGCCTGAGCTTCTGAATCGCCAACCTGACCCCGGTCAAGGCTTGATATTGGGGACCTTCGAATTCCAAGCTCCCTGCTTTATAGATGAGGATCTGTGGCTTAGGGAGGGGAAGTACATTCCCCCATGTCACACCCTGAGTGTGTGACAGATGTAGGAAATATAACCCCAGGCCCTGAGAAACATTTGTCTTGGAATATTGTTACGATTCCAAAGAGCTATGGCTTAGTTTCTTCAGCTTGTCCTCATACAACCTCTGAAAGAACTTCTTTCTGAGACCATACTTAGCAGGTAATTCCTTCCCACCAAGTAGTCAAGATCCTCAGATGTAAATATCCTTCTCACCTCTGGTGTTCAGGAGTTGTCAGAGCGTTACAGTCTGTCAGTAGCCTGTGGTGGCTGAAACAGAGAAAGAGAATAATCACTGGGATCCTCGAAGCAGAAAAAAACATCAAGTTCTTCCCTTGGTTTTCTGTGAGCTGGTGAAATCAGGTAGAGGACCAAGGTATCCACAGAATTGTTTCAAATCTCCGCAGTGTTTTGGCCCTTTGTCAGAGCCTATTAACTGACACACTGAGATATTTGACACATCCATAGGAGTCCTTGTGGTCATTTCCAGAATGGCCAGGAGATGTGCCAGGCAAATGTACAGAAAGCCCTGATTTAGGAGGGCTGTGGTCCACTGGGGCTTGGGGGTCCTTCCATATTTGACTCTGTGCTGCCACTGTGTTCACAATCCTGGGCATTTCCACATCTGGCCGTCTTCTGAATTAGGCCAAAATAAAGCACCAGAGAAAGGAGTCTTGGACTTGAAATAATTTTGAGTACTGCTTCCTCCATCTATTGGTATGTGGTTTCTCCCCCATGTATTTCACATAACTCCCAGGGACTGCAGGGTCATTCTCCAAGAAAGAGAGAAAGAAAGGAAGAAAGGAAGGATGGAAGGAAGGAAGGAAGGAAGGAAGGAAGGAAGGAAGGAAGGAAGGAAGGAAGAAAGAAAGAAAGAAAGAAAGAAAGAAAGAAAGAAAGAAAGAAAGAAAGAAAGAAAGAAAGAAAGAAAGAAAGGAAGGAAGGAAGGAAGGAAGGAAGGAAAGGAAAAAAACAATTCTGTCTTGCTCTGCACACAGACTTCAAACATCCAGCTACACCAACTATGCAAAGGTGCTTTTGCATGTTGCAAAAAGTCCAACAAAAATGTCAACTTCCTCTTCTAATATGCAGCACAGATCCTCCAAAGACAGCAGAAGATAGAGGATGTCAAATGCGAATGGGTAGTGGGAATACAGAGTCTCAAACGTTCAGTTTCTCATCTGCAACAAGGAAGCAAGAGTAGTATCACCTTATAAGGATGCTTTAAGATTCAGAAGATAATGATGGGCTATGGTGACTATTTTAAAATACGAGTCATGGTTTGAAAACATGGACTCTGGAACATGCCTTGCTACTGCAGCTGATCTTGGGAGGCACTATAGTCTCTATAACTCCCCTGAAATGACGAGGCGAGGACCTTGCCTGAACTCAGAAGTGTTTTGGAGATAAGTTTGTAAGGTTCCAAGGGGTCTTTTCTAAATGCCTTAGGTTAACTGAAGGGAATGAACAGGCGAGAAATAACCAGACAACTTAGGGCACAGAGCAGACCAGCCATCACACCTCCCCATCAAGGAGGTGATCTTGAACCCCTGAAACTCTGGACCACCCTAAGGATATCAAGACTCCTCAAAGGCTGAAACTAAAGTGGAGAGACTGGGAGGTCCCTTCTATGTCTCCTAAAATGGAATTTTCTAGATAGGCATGGCCTGGTCCCTATATGGTTAACACTGGGTGTGCCTCCTTTCTTCAGGGGACACTAGGCCCACCCACAGGGACATAGATTTACCAAACAGGCTAGAAGGGATGATTATCAACGTTCTGCAGCACAGAACTTAGACACACACAGTGAGGAGCAAGAGAAAGGTGGGTTCCCCAAAAAAGTGCTATACTGATGCAAGAGGCTAGGATCAACTAGGTATTCTTTTAATCTTCCCTGCAAGAAACAAAAACGGAGAAAATATCTCCATAGAGAGAAAACCTACATCTCAACAAAATATATAAATTATTAGATGTTAGAACCAAAAAGCTGGAAAAAAAGGAAATCAGTCCTCCAATTTAGGACTAAGCCACACTCATGCCCCCGGAGAGAAGATGACCTGGCAGGAGGAGACTTTGAGAAGACAGAGGCCCTGTGGAAGGATTGTTCTAGAACATATGAGAAATCCTTGGTCTCACTTCACTTCCCCACACCCTAGCTGGGCTGCGTTGGGGTCTATGCATATATGTATGTATATGTATGTCTGTCTTTACAGCGGAGACAAGA
Source organism: Pseudorca crassidens (assembly GCF_039906515.1). NCBI lineage: Eukaryota > Metazoa > Chordata > Mammalia > Artiodactyla > Delphinidae > Pseudorca > Pseudorca crassidens. The sequence continues at coordinate 69,894,824 of NC_090310.1, forward strand.
TAAAGGGAGAAAAGCGTTCCTGCCATGGGACTTTACCCACATCCCCACATAACATTCATAATAATGACCCCATCACTCATCAGAGATGCTCCCCAGGCCAGACCTCACCAGCCTGGCGGCTCTCTGATCCCTCAGCCAGCTCTGGCTGTAATTGCAAACACCCTTCCCTCGGGACCTGTCCGCTGATGTGAAGACACTCGGGCTTTGCTGGTGTCTGTAAATGCAAGTTCAAGGGGACTTTTTTACATCAGAAGTAAAAACATGAGAGTCAAGAGACAGGTCCCCTGCGCCCTGTAGAAGATCACAGTCAAGAAGTGGGAGGCAATTACTCTGAAGGTGGGAAAAATAATTTGAAGGCAGCAGAACAGACACAAAGTAATTACCACCCAGACACAGCACAGGCAAAGAGGCCCTTGCTTCTAGGGAAATAAGAAGTGAGCAGACCGAGCTGGGAAGAGAGGCCTGGCTCTCCTAAGTGGGGTGAAAGGTCAGTGCTTACTTCCTGATAGGAAGGTAGGCAGAGATAGAAAATGACCCCCCAAATGCCCTTAATGAGGTTGTGAGCCATGCTAGTTACAGGCTTTTATCTTTTTCTCAACTTTTCTATTCTGTTTTAGAGGAAACGTGTGTGTGTGTGTGTGTGTGTGTGTGTGTGTGTGTGTGTGTGTGTTCTGAGATGATGGAAGGGGCATGAAGACTTGGGGAAAAGAAGAACAAGAAAGAGACTTTGAAAATACTGCATACTGTCTGATTCTAATTATATGACCTTCTAGAAGAGGCAAAACTACAGAGATGGGAAAAAGGATCAGTGGTTGCCAGGGGTTTGGGGAGAGGAGGGAAAGATGAGTAGGTGGAACTCCAGAGATTTTAGGGCAGTGAAAGTCTTCTATTTGATCCTGTATTCATGGATACATGTCATTATGCAATTAGCAAAACTCATAGAATACACAACACAATGAGTGAACTATAGGCTTTTGTTAATAATAAGGTATTAATATTGACTCATCAGTTGCAACAAATATACCACCCTCGTGCAAAATGTTAATAAGGGAAACTGCATGGCAGGGGAGAGGGGTATGTAATAACACTCTGTACTTTCTGCTGAACTTTTCTGTAAACTAAAAACTACTTTAAAAAAGAAAGTCTAGTAATTAGAGAGAGAGAGAGAGAGAGAGACAGAGAGAGATGTAGGTGGGAATGTGGGATTAAACATTTAAACAGTCCCTCCCTATCCAGACAAAATGTTGGCAGTCTTGTAACCAGAAGAAAGTAGGACATTAGGTTCCAAGAAATACACTCAAAGTAAAAGATTAGAAGTGTCTGAAACTCAACTGTGTTGTAATCTGATTTCACTAAAATCCAGAAAATAACTAAAATTCTCCTGCCCCAGCAAAGAAAAAGAGAGAGAGAATGTCACAGGGAACATGACGTCCATGCTTACTGAATTCTCTCCGGTGAAGGGCTGGTTGAATGTGCTCGTTGTTTGTTCATTTCATCCTCATCCATTACCTGCCACTACTTTTATAAAATAAAATAAAAATCAGTTACTAGATCATGAACTTGGATACCAAATACTTATTAAAGTTTATGAATGCTTATACTCAGCTTCTGTGCTTCTCTTATAGTGGGCTGGTAACGAAAGTCCACAGACAAGCTCCAGTCAGAGGCAGATCACACTTTGAGAAGCGCTGCATTAGAGGAGAATGAATCTACCAGAAACCCAGGCACTCCACAATCCCAGGCAGTCAACAAAAGAAAAGAAACCCAGCCAGGAAACGTGGTATTTACCAACAAGTTTTCTTGAAGACCGAGGGCGCCATCCCTTGCTTGGATGGTCACAGTGTCCTCTAGCCTTGCTCCCTTCCAGTCCATTTCACTCAGAGCCATGGAGATATCATTCTCAAGTGCAAGCATGATCGTGTCACTTTCTTACCTGGCCTCGGGTAGGTTTCTGATCTCTCAGGATGACCTGGGCACTGTTCAGCATCTCACTCATAGCAAACTGGCCCCTACTTGCCTCAGTCCTGGGGTTTGAGGAAGGAGGGATGGGATTTGATCCAAGTAATCACACCCAAAAGTCAATACCCTAGTCCACTAACATATGTTACCAAGTAAGTGTATGTCTGATTTTAAAAGCATAGAGTCAAGGGTAATTACTTAACTAACTCTGATGATGGGGGAGGGGTGGTGAGAAGGCTCTGGGAACATTCACCAAAGGAATTTTTTTTCAGATAAATGAAGGCATCCCAGGTGGAAGGACCAGCACCAATAAAAGCATGGAGTCATGGGAAAGCTTGGAGTATCTAGGGACCCTCAAGAAATTCTATGTATTTGCTAGTCAGAGAAGAGTTCTGAGTCTTCTTCCAGTAAAGGGAATGGCAATAATTACTGGAGAAAGCCTCGAGGTTTACTTGCTCTGAGTATCTGGCATGAAGATGAGCTTTTCTTGCCTCAAATTGAAATAGAAGACACTTATTCTAAGAACTTGCCAGAAACTAGGAAAAATCTATTGAGGAAAGAGAAATTTCTGAGTTTTTTGAGCAAGAAGATTTAACCTTTACATCAATCCTTTTCTCCCCATTTTACAGATGAGCAGACTGAGGCTCAGAGAGAACAGCTGATCTCAGCCAGTCACACAAAAGTATGCAACACACCTGACTTTCAAACCAAGGTCTACCTGCCACTGAAAGATGTGCGTTTTGCACAAGGTACTGTTTATGTGCAAGGAAGGTGGTTATTGAGAGGAAAGTAGAAGGCAAAGAGAAGCACATTTTAATTCTATGTTTGCAAATATGTATTAAAGTTGGGCTACTTCATAAGAATTGACTTTTGCAGAGTGTTTACTGTGTCAGACACTGTTAGGTGCTTTGTATGTTTCATTCACTTAATTCCTGCAGAGATTCTGCAAGGTAGATGTGGCATATTTTATTAATGTTTCCAACTATACACTCTCTCCCATGGTCATATGACTCATTGTGCCTCTTTGTAGATAGAATATATTTTCCTCTCCTAATAACAGATTGGGCCATGTGACTTTCTTAGGCCAATGGAATGAGAACAGATGTGCTATTTGCCCTGTCTAAGAAGCTCTCAGAGGCTTACACATTTCTGCCTTCTCTTTTGCTCTCTCCTTCTGCCCCAAGAATAGCTCACAGCTTAATCCTAGAATGAGAAAGCACATGGAGCAGAGGCATAGCAGGGGACATACAGCTGAATGACAAATAAAAGTTTCTTGTAGGTCAATGAGATATTGGGGATGCTTGTTACATCAGCCAAGCTGACTAATACAATTGCCATTTTACAAATGAGGAATTGAAGCTGGGAGACACATCTTTCCCTAGCTCACACAACTTGTAGAGGTAAAACCTAAATTTAGACCCATTTCTATTGGATTTAAAAACCTGCACCCTTTTAATTAGAGTTTCAAAACTGCCATACAAAGTCCAGGGAGTTTAAAGTAACTCATATAAAGGTACTTCCCAGGAAACCAGAGCACTGTCTCTGGAATCCCCATTCTTTCTATGGTTCCTGTGGCTTCTCCATCCTCCAAATCCCTGCCAGAAGCTCTGCACTCTCTGTGAATTGCTCCTTGGTTTACTCCCTGGCCAGTGTCCCTTCTTCCTTCTCTTCACTTCCTTAGCACTTCCAGTTCATGCCCCTTGGCCAGACAGAAGCTCGATAATAGATGCCTGTGCTTAGAAAACAGACACAAACCAATATGGTATTATACACAGAAGAATGACACAATAAACAACTAATTAATGGAGCATAGGGGAAATGAGTATTTGATCTGTAAGGAGCAAATTTCAGCATGCAACATCCACTCTGTTACTTCTGTGATTTAGAAAATGGAAATACAAACGCTGACACTACCACCTATTCTTAGCCACCATCATCTCCTACCTCACATCCTGTAACAACCTCATGAGTGGTCTCCCTGCTCCTATTATTCCCCCACAGACCCTTCTCCACACTGCAGTTAGGGTGAGCTTCTAAAAATGGTCACAACAGTCCTGGCTTAAAACATTTTGATGGTTTCTTTTTTTTTTTTAGAAGATGTTGGGGGTTGGAGTTTATTAATTAATTTATTTTTGCTGTGTTGGGTCTTTGTTTCTGTGCGAGGGCTTTCTCTAGTTGTGGCAAGCGGGGGCCACTCTTCATCGTGGTGCACAGACCTCTCACTATCACGGCCTCTCTTGTTGCGGAGCACAGGCTCCAGACGCGCCGGCTCAGTAGTTGTGGCTCACGGGCCTAGTTGCCCCACGGCATGTGGGATCCTCCCAGACCAGGGCTCGAACCCGTGTCCCCTGCATTAGCAGGCAGATTCTCAACCACTGCACCACCAGGGAAGCCCATTTTGATGGTTTCTTACAGCTCTCGGAAGCAAATCCTAAATGACCTGGCTCCTGCCAACCTCTCCTAATTCATCTCATAGTTTTCTCTTCCTTGCTTATTATGTGCTAGACATAATGACATCCTTTTAGTCATCAAGGGCCAATTTGCTTTCCCCTAGCTTATAGTCTTTCCATGTGGGAGTCTTTCTAGATGCTTCCATCTCATCTTTATGGTCTTGGCTGGAACATCAGAAATGATGCTATATAAGGGTCTACCAAATCCTTTTCCATGTCCCTCTTCTAAGTCACCCAAGAAATGTACTTTCCAGCCTGCTGGTCATTCATTCAGTGTGATCATGTGACTACTTCTAGGCAAATGAAATGTAGGGTGATGTGTATCTAGCAGTCGGGCTGTACTACCCTTCAGCCTCCTTCTTCCCCTGCCTCGAATCCAGACCACACCATCTACTTATATCTCTACCATTACAATGTCTTTGCTTCATGGGTAACATTTGTCATCTTCTTAAACTTTCTTCTTAATTTATGGTTACCAGGTCCTTTTCTGTCTTCCAAGCCAGACTCCAAGCTCTAAGAGGGCAGGGCCTTTGTCCATCCTGTTCATAGTTGTATCACAGTGCTCAGCATAGTGTTAGCCACAATAGATGCTCGATTAATATTTCTGAAATATGTAATATTTCAGAATATTATGTATTAAATAAATATGTAATATGTACATTATAAATATGTATATGTATATATACATATTTATATGTATTTACATGTATTTACATCTATATGTAAATATGTATAAATATAATATAAATATTATAAACATGTAATATTACATATAAATATGTAATATGATAGAATAAGTGAATAGCCTTAGGCATAAAAATCACACAGGTAGGCAGAACAGGAGTGACCTGTAAGAACAGACATGAGTCAAAGTAGATGGAGGGTGAGAAGGCACTCCACTCCATGAGTAAAAACATTTCCTTATAACATCAGCATGACACTGGAACTGTTAGTAAGGGTCTGAGATGCCAGAGTTAGGATATCACCCACCTTCTGCATCGGCACCCCAAAATTATTGCATACATTCAGCATGTACTTATTGGGCTTAGACTACGTGCCAGATTTTGGCTGGGTTTTGCCATTAAGGTATAAATAAATCTCTATCCCTTCCCTCAAGGATCCAGAGGGAGAGACAGACATGGAAACAAATAATTAAAAATAAAATATGACCCATAGTACGACAGAGGGCTGGGCGAGAGGAGACTGAAGTAGAGAAAACAGAAGGAACACCTCTGTCTATGGATTCACAAAGGCTGAGGAGACAACCTCTCCACTGGACCTAAATAAAAGTACAAGTTTCCCAGGAAGACATAGTGGGAAGGGCATCATAGGCAGAGGGAAGAGTATATGCAAGGCATGGAGTCATAAATAGCCTCACAAATCAGGAAAGGCAAGAAGTTCTGGTGATTAAAGCATGAGGTGAGGATATCTTATACGTCCTTGAATGTGTGGAGTTGCCTTTTGCATTTAAAAGACACATGGGAAAGAGACACGATAAAAAATTTACACACAGAGAAAAAATTAATCTACTGGTGAACAGTAAAAGACTTAAAAAAAAAAGACTTACTGATTGTCTTGGGATATTTTGTTTTGTTTGTTTGTTCAAACTGAAAATAGAGATAATTTCTGAGGTCTGATCTCATTGGGGTTCTCTTTAAAATGTATTACTCAAGCATTGTTATACCAGCAAAACAGAAAACTCAAAATTAGAAAACAATGACCCAGAATACCTCCTCCCTAATAACCACATGTGTTCATATTTCCATATTACTTCAAGACTTCACTTTGACTGGCCCATCCCTCTCTCAGGGGACAAAACAAATGGGAACAGGATAGGACTGCATTTTAATCATGGCAGAACACCGCAGGGCCCCTTGAAGGAGATGCTTGGAATTCCTGTCCCTGGAGGACTTAGACTAGAGATTGATTATGTATAAACCTGCCTGAAAGAGGGCTGCCATTGTCCACTCTTCAAGGTATAGATTTCTAGAATATGGAGAGTCAGCGTAAGTCTCTAGTTTATAGATTTTTAAATCGTGGCTGCAGAGACTTATGACGTTCCCAGTGATGGTCAGGATCTGAGGCAAGGGAAGAAGGAAGCTGGAGGATGATACAACCTGGATTGCTACATACACAACACTTCCACCTGACATTTCATGTAGGGGGACGGAGGTCCATGGAGGGTCTTTGGGGATCCAAACGTCAACTGAAATTGTACACCAAAATTTTCCTAAGTATACATGTACATTTTCCAGAGCGAGCGTCCTCTGCTTATCAGAGACTTGGTGTGTGATTTAAGTCTGATTTTTGTTTGTTTGTTTTCTGTCTATTCCCCAGACCACATTGGGTGAACACATTTCTCACTCATTCTGAGTCCCAGGATCTGAACAAGGCTGACTCCTGGTTCTTGGCAAAGGATTGAGCTGTTTCCTATGTAGCCCTTCAGAAAGTTCCACTGGGGACTTCCCTGGTGGCGCAGTTGTTAAGAATCTGCCTGCCAATGCTGGGGACATGGGTTCGATCCCTGGTCCGGGAAGATCCCACAGGCTGCAGAGCAACTGAGCCCGTGTGCCACAGCTACTGAGCCCACGTGCTGCAACTGCGCACCTAGAGCCCATGCTCCGCAGCAAGAGAAGCCACTGCAATGAGAAGCCCATGCACCACGATGAGAAGCCCACGTACCACAACGAAGAGTAGCTCCCGCTTGACGCAACTAGAGAAAGCCTGCATGCAACAACGAAGACCCACCGCAGCCAAAAATAAATAAAATTATTTTTTTTAAAAACAGTCCCTCTGTTCCTACTTCCAAAACACACCTCAAATATGTCATGTGTCTGCATTTCCATCACCTAACCTCTGGCCAGACCACCATCATCATCTCTCACCAGAACAAATGCAACAGAGTTCAAGCAGTTCTCCTTGGTTTCACCCCTCCACTGCTTCAATCTAATTTTCATAAAGTGTCTTGAGGGACTTTTTTTAATTAACTATTTTTTTTAAATTGAAGTATAATTAACTTACAATGTTCTGTTAGTTTCAGGTGTACAGCAAAATGATTCAGAATCTGAAAAGGAGTATATACATATCCCTTTTCAGATTCTTTTCCATTATAGGTTATTACAAGATATTGAATATAGTTCCATGTGTTATACAGTAGGTCCTAGTTACTTACCCATTTTATATATAGTAGTGCATATACGTTAATCCCAATCTCCTAATTTATCTCTCGCCACCACCACCACCTTCCCCCACTGCTATCCCCTTTGGTATCCATAAGTTTTTTTCTATGTCTATGAGTCTGTTTCTGTTTTGTAAATAAGTTCATTTATATTATTTTTTTAGATTCCACATGTAAGTGATGTTATATGATGTTTTTCCCTTCTGACTTACTTCACTTAATATGATAATCTCTAGGTCTGTCCATGTTGCTGAAATGGCATTATTTCATTCTTTTTTATGGCTGAGTAATATTCCATTATGTATATATATAATACATTCTCTTTATCCATTCAACTATCAATGGATGTTTAGGTTGCTTCCATTCTTGGCTATTGTAAATAGTGCAGCTATGAACATTGGAGTGCATGTATCTTTTCAAATTAGAGTTTTCTCCAGATGCTCAGTAGTGGGATTGCTGGCTCATATGGTAGTTCTATTTTTAGTTTTTTAGGAAACCTCCATAATGTTCTCCATAGTGACTGCACCAACTTACATTCCCACCAACAGTGTAGGAGGGTTCCCTTTTCTCCACACCCTCTCCAGCATTTATTATTTGTAGACTTTTTGATGATGGACATTCTAACTGGTGTGAGGTGATACCTCATTGTAGTTTTGATTTGCATTTCTCTAATAATTAGCGATATTGAGCATCTTTTGAGGGACTTTTTTTAACGAAGAAAATTATGTCAGCACCATACGGAAAATTCTCAGGCAGTTTCTCATAGGCCTCCACTATAACGCAAGTTCCTCAGTTTGGCTCAAAAAGCCCTTTTAACCCATCTCCTTCCCACTTCTACAACCTTATCTGATGCCACCTTCCGCCTCACTCACTAGGATCCTACTGGGATGGACTCACTTCTGTTCCTGAACTTGCCCAGCGATTTCTCCCCTGAAGAGCCCCACACGTGTTGTTCTATCTTCTGGAATGCTCTCTTCCTCTCTTCATATGGTTAGCACCTTGGCATTAGTTTGGTAGCTCTTAGCTTCAAAATATCTCCTCCACAGACACATCTCCACTGACCTTCCTATCTTGGCAGATCCCCATTCTCACCATGTTTATTTTTCGATTATGAAGTCTTATTCATTTGTCAAAATAGTTATTTTTACAATGTATTTTATGCTTGCTTGTTTTTTTGTCTGTTGTCACTTCTAGATGCTAAGCTCCATGGGGGCATAGGCATTGACTTTTCTCTTCGTGGACACATGCCCTGTCCCTGACACAATACCTGCCACATAGGAGGTTGAATGGTTGCATGGATAGAGCACTAGATGAATGAATGAATGAATGAAGAAAAAAAAGAGAGCCTTAAAAGCATCGTCATGCCACATCTTTATGCATAGAACTAAAGTCACAACACCACTATGACAGGTTCTCAGGTATGCTGAGATGGCAATGGTGGTCAGTGGGATTGAGAGTTAGCGAGAGCTGAGGAGGGTGTGCTGAGGACCATTAGAGGCTGCCCCTAAGTGGGTGTGCCTCCAAGTCCCTTGGAGCTTTCAAGGAGTTCAAGTGGATTTCCAGCTCCCACAATCTGTATTTATAGGACTGAAGGTCAACATGTCTGTTTTTAAAATTTGGCCAAAACTGCAGAAAGTTTCTGTGTGTGGGGGGGGGTGGCGTGTATGTGTGTGTATGCATGCACACAAACACACAGAAGGCTGGAAGTGCTAAAAATTACACCTTCGGCAACAGGCTTCAAGCAGCAACGTTGGCATCCAATGTATTGATACCACGGCTCCCTCACTCCTCATGTGGGATGACTGAAATGCATGTATTACACAGTGCTCCAGACTTTCCCCACAGGGGTAGGCTCCAATCCCCCCCGATGTTAACTGGTGCGATACTACACTCTATCCTGCTGCCTTCATTTCTTTGTCTCATTCCCCCATTTCCTTATTAGGGAGGGTTGGACCTCCCTAATAAACGACTTGTCCTGGAATCTTGGTCTTGGGGTCTGCTTCTGGGAGAACCCACCCCAAGACAAATCCTCAGCATAGCACTAGGTTCTTTCTAACCCTCAGTATTAAATGGCTCAGCTATTAGGGGTTACAGGAGAAGCCTACACCTCACCTCAGTGGGAGAAACCTCACTCCCCGCCACCCAAACACTGACATTGCTCATCAGAGTGAACTATCAGCCTGGGTCAGCCAGCAAAGCCCAGTCCTTTCCGCATGTATCACCAGCCAGGCTACCTCCATGTGCTGTGAGCTCAGTGCCTGCTGAGGGAGACCACCAAGGCGCTCCTCCAAGGTACGACCCTCCAGCCTCCAGGGAAGGCAACTACAGGCCTGTGAATAAACCTGTCTCTTCAGGTAAGGCAAGAAGCTTCCCTAACCTGCCCTGGCTGCCAGAACATGCCTGGCCAGTTGCTTCTTTGGTCCAGATGCCAATCAAAGGTGAAGTCAGGACACTTTGTCCAAAACTTGGATTCAGCGCCTCAACTGGACACTCCCATGACTCTGTCTGTACATTTCTTTTCACCTCTTGCCCATTTGGAAGCCTCAGAAGTCACTCCCTGGAACTTTATCTCCCATGGAAAGAATTGCAGGAGGGATCACCACCAAAGACTCTTCAATTTTGCAGGCAGGTTTGCAAACTCTGCAAACTCTGAGCCCAGCCCAACCATCCTGGATGCACAGTCTTTACTCCCTTGAGAAGCTCTAAGGCTGGATTCAGGCTGAGCACTTGCAGACACAGGCTCTGAAGAATCACAGAAGTTCTTCGCAAACTTCAGCCTCAGGTCTTCTGGGTTCTCCCAGTGTTCATGGAAACAGAGTCACGAACTCTTTGAGCCAACTGGCTGGTTCCTGGCCACCATGCGTCTTTTCAACTATGAGGGCAGGAACTTTTCCATAGTGTAAATGCAGAGACTTAAATAAAGAAAATCTCGGACTTCCCTGGTGGCGCAGTGGTTGAGAGTCCGCCTGCCGATGCAGGGGACGCAGGTTCATGCCCCGGTCCGGGAAGATCCCACATGCTGGGGAGTGGCTGGGCCCGTGAGCCATGGCCGCTGAGCCTGTGCGTCCGGAGCCTGTGCTCCGCAGCGGGAGGGACTGCAACAGTGAGAGGCATCTCTTTGATTCCTCTATAGTTTGAAGGCGTCACGGCTTTAATTTTGATCGTGAAAACACTCATGTTAGCAAACACTTTTGAAACTTCCCTTTCACAGCCTGATTCCAGTTGGTCACCCCTCTTTCACTTACTCCTTAAACAACGCTCCTTGTCCATTTCTTGGTCTGCCCTATAGATAGATAATGTAAATTAAACTGAATCATATTTTACTTACATAAATTTAACATCTATTTCTTGTCCAGCAATGCTTGAAGTATCGTACGGTTACTAAGAGAGAAAGCTCCTGGGGTCAGATTACCTGGCTCCGTATCTTTGTGCTGCCTCTTCCTCGCTCTGAAATCTGAAATCGTTTGTTTAACCCCTCTGGTGTAGTTTTAAAACATGGTACCCAGTTCTTTGACTCTTCCCCCATTGAAAGTTGAAGATTATGTTCCTTCCCCTCAAGTCTGAGTGGACTTAGGACTGCTTAGAGATCTATAGAGTTTAATAGAAGTAACGCTATGTCACAGTTCCAAGGTTAGATCATAAAAGGCCAAGCAACTTCTTCCTGGTTTCTAGGAACACTCACCCTGGGACTCCTGGGCCACCATATAAGAAGCCTGACTACCCTGAGACCACCACGTTGGAGTGGCCATGGTAGATGCTCCAGTCTACATTTCCAGCTGAGCCCAGCCTTTGGCCAACCCAGCCCAGGGACCAGGCATGGGAGTGAAGAAGCCATCCTGGAAGTCTTAGAAGCCATCTATTCCAAACCCCAGCTGTTTGGATTACTCCAGCCACGCACGAAATCCCAGGAGAGGCTCCAGAACAGGAACAGGGGAATACTGCCCTGCTGTGTCCTGCCCAAATTCCTGATCCACAGACTCTACGAACCCACTAAGACAGGTGTTTTTTTTATGCCATTAAGTTGTGTGATAGTTTGTTATGTGGCAATAGCTAAGCAGAACATCCCCTAATCCTCAGTTTCCTTATCTGTAAAATGGTTCCATTAAGGTGGCCGCCTTGTTGAGTTCTATGAAAAGTAAATGATGGCCATGCATCTGGCAAACTGGAAGCACTCAAATGATGGTAATTATTATTATCATCACTTTCACCATTTCAGTTAATTGAAGAATATATGGGTTAAATATATTTGATGAGAATCCCCCAATTATTTTTTTTGCGCAAACAGCCTCTCCTAATTAGATGAATAAGAGATATTCATGGAAAAGATGAGCCCAATTTTCAGCTAAAAATAATTCGTCTGCAAGGTTGCAGAATGTTATTAGTTTTTTTAAAGATGCTAACATGGATTTGGTACACGTATTTGTGTTGGGAGGTGGTATGTGCGTGTAGCTGTGACTCCACGTTTGTTTGACATCTTCCCCAGGAAGAAGCTTACAAATTGATTGACGTAGACATAACAAGAGGCACAGGGATCGTGCAGATATACACAGCCATACACTCACGGATGCCACTGCAGCGTGCAGAGGACCCAAAGTGGTAAATGACACCCCCATTAGTGGGCTTCATCCTTCCCTTCCAAGCTTAAACGCTTTTATTTTCTCATCCACAGATCAATAGGGCTGGCAGGAAAGTGTCTGTCTTCCATGTCAGAACAGTGAGACCCCAGCAGGTCAGAGGGCCCCAGCCCCTCCTTGGGGTCCTTACACCCAGCCTAGCTGAGCAGGAGTCCGAGACGCAGGCTGGACCACACTTGAGCATCCAGCCGTCAGCGTACAAAATCAGATCTGATCAGGCCTGCGGAAGATAAATGAGCTGGAGTCCCCCAGCTCCAGATTTGGTCATCTCTTTATGAGCTCTGAAGGACCTATTAGCAGCTCTGACGAAGACTGGGTGAGATGAAGTCGGCCTTGAACAACGTTAGCTGGCAGAATCAAATCAGTCCCAGTCCCCCTGGGGAGAAGGAGACTGGCGGGCTTTCAGACACAGCATCCTCTCCTCTCCATTGCCCAGAAGGTTTATATGAACACTCAGTGGGGGGGAAAAAAAACAGGTAAGCACTTTTTTTCCAGTAGAATCGCCTAAGAATTTCCTCATATATCTAATAGCTTCTCCTCAGGCAATTTGACCTCCCCGCTTAGACAGGTGTGCTCTTATTTTCCCTCTCAGAGTCTCTACTTAGGAGGGGCTGTCACCATCTAGAGAGGCCAGCTGAAGCCAGCTCCCTCGTCACCGCTTCTGAACCCTGCATCCCACTCAATTCTTTAGAAACTGGACTGGTCTTCAGGGTGCTGAGGCCATGTGGGGTGGGGGATACAGGACAGGGACTGGAGGTCCAGCTCTTCGTCGCTGGGAGACCGTGGGCTGTCGACCCTCTCCAGCCGTAGTTAACTCTTCTGTAAAATGGGACAGTTTGTTGCATCCCAGGGTGACTGCCATGAGGAGCAAATGGAATCATGGAATCATGTGTTTACAGCTGATGAGACATTCATTAAAGATCCCTCAGTCCTTCCCCTCTTAGCCAGCATAACTGATCAAGGGGCATCTAGAGAAGACAAACAGCTCCACCAAGGTAATTAAGATAATTAAAAGGTAATTAAATCTAGGACAAGATTTGGGGAGAAGGAAACACCTTCCTGAAGAAAATGCAGGCCATACATGGGACTGAGTGAACTGATGAGGATGATTATAATTTTTGTAACTTTCAGTTTGAATTAAAAAAAAGAAAAAATCCCACAAGGACTCAGAGGCAAAAAATATACAAATCAATTTTCACTACACAGTAAAGGAGCTGTTACAGTGGAGGATTACTGGACTGAATGTCAATATTATGACATAGTGTGAGTGTGTTTTGTGTTTGGTAATTGCAATCATTGTTCCTTCTGTTGTGGTCATCCATTTACGATGCTTGGTGTCAGTTTATTTCTCTCTTGTAAAAATAAAATACAGTGTGTATGTGTGAAAAAAAAGAAAAGAAAATGCAGGCCTATTAATGAATACATTGCCCCTACCTTACATCTCAGGTCACATGATATATAGACCAAAGAAGACTTAGGTATGAATGCTGACTTCCCAGCTGTGTGACCTTGGTCTGGTCATTTACCCTCTCTGATCCTCCATTTTTAGCTGTAGAATTGGTACAATAATACTATTTATGTTGGAAGGTTGTAGAAAGAAAAGTATGCATAATCCCTGACTGAGTAGCTGACACCAACATCACGCTCCATAAATATCAGTTACCTTCTCCTTTCTTTTCTTGTTTCCGTCTGTGGAATGTGAGATGTTTGCCCTCCTGCCTTGCCCCACACCCTTGCTTCTCACTGTGTGTCTGTCTCTTTACATTACTTTATTCTTTACCCACTCTGGGGCTACTTGCCTCTCTCAGGCTTCTTGCTCAGAAATCCCTCCAGCCCTCTATTATTCAGACATATGGCAGTCTTAATCCTCCTCATGTTATAAGTTGTGATTATGCGTCTAACTCCCTTACTTAATTGTGAGCTCCCTGAGGTTGGGGACTGTCTCTTATTGATCAAATAATGATTGATCGAGAGGTTTTAAGTATTTGCTTTTTAAATCCAGAGACCACTATTTGTGTGCCAAAAAATAGGAGTGAGCAGAGAGTGAGACAGACAAGGAACCTGCCCTCTTAGGACTTAAATTCAAGGGGGGTTGGGGGGAGGGAGACAGAAACCAAAACCAAAGTACAAGTAAGCAATAAGATAATTAATATTCGTAATATGTCCTTCCAAAGATGGAAACCAAAGGATTGAGATGAAGGGGAAGTGGCTTTTGATGGGAAAATCTTTCCAAGGAGGCTCCATTCAACCAGGATGTCACATGAGACACAAAGGGTGACATCTGAGGGGCTCCCATGTTGACAGAAAGAATGAAGAAACACAGTCTTGGCCAAAAGCCAAGGCGAGAGAATTTCTTCAGGGAGAAGGAATAGGATATGCAAAGGTCCTGAGGCAGGGAAGAGCTTGGTGGCTCTCGGAATAAAAGGAAATTATCGTACCCAGAGCAGACCGTGTATGGTAAACCCGAGGAAGCAGGTTACAGGGCTCAGTAGGACAAAGTAAGGTATTGAGATTAGAGGTCGGCAAACTACGGCCCTCAGGCCAAGATTGGCCTGCTGTCTGTTTCCATAAATCATGTTTTGTTAGAACACAGCCGCACCCATCCATATCAATACACATCTACATGCCGTCTATGGCTGCTCTCAGGCTAAATGGCATGGCCAAGTACGTGCAACAGACACCTCATAGCCCACAAAGCCAGGAAACACATACTCTCTGGCCCTTTACAGAAAAAGTCCGCTGATGCAAGAAAGTTTGAGGATGCAGAAAGAAGCCAGTGTGAAGGGTTTTTAACCGAGGAAGGATTTATCTGATCAGACACTCAGTGCCTGGTGCCGACTAGCTTCTCAAACGTGCTTGTTGAAGGAGTGAGTGGATACTTAGATGAATAACCCTTCATTATCCACAGCCATATAATACAATTCCCTCTGGAAGCACAAATAATTGGGGGTTTACGGGACTGAGTGGGCGGCCCCCAATCTATCCATCCGGGGAGACTCCGTTTTTCACAGCGCTAGCAGCTGAAGGATACTGAGAAAATTGAATGTTTGATGCAGCTTCAAATTGGAAATAGCAGTGTGGTTTTCACCACAGGGAACCCTCTTAATGTAAATCCAACCCAATTACACACACGCAGGCAGGCGCCGAGTTTGCAGTAAGACTGAGTTTTGCCCAGCAGCAAACTAGGCACAGCTTGGGAGAGGGAAAGGAGGGCTGCCGGAGAGGGTGCAGGAGCTGCAGAAGGCACTTCCCCCCGCCAACCCAGGAGTCACTCGTGTGACTCACGTGTGGGGGGTTGCTGGGTGGCTTACAGAACCCCAGAGGAAAAGGATAGAGTGGTTTATGCAAAGGCACGCCAAGCTGCACCCGGCAATTGCAACATCACGAATGGGGGAAATTGCTTGAAAATCGTAACTAACTTTTGGACCCTGAAAGCCATTCCTCTGGCCAGTTACTGATGACCAAAGCCTTAGGGAAAGTTGAGACTGGGGCTTTTTTTTTCTCGATCAGTGGCAACAAGCTTTGTGGGTTGTATGCAAGACTAGACATGTAGAATGATGGGTGTTCTCAGGCTGAGGTAGGCTGGACACAGAATTGGGTAGATTAAACATCTGTGCTGTGGTCATGGGGGTTCTTATGAGGGTAATGCCTTTCTGAGTGCTACAGGGTCCCCCATTCAATGCCCACTTCCTGAAATATAGACATGGGGGCCCTTGCCACCACCTGCTAAGTATCCAGGGTTCCACTGGATTCTCCTAAGAACCTATGTTAGTCAGTTTGGGCTACCATAACAAACTACCACAAACTGGCTGGCTTTAAAACAACAGAAATTTATTTTCTTTCAGTTCTGGAGCCTAGAAGTCTCAAATCAAAATGCAGGCAGGGTCATACTTTCTCCCAAGACTTGAAGGGAGGATCATCCTTATCTCTTTCCTAGCTTCTGTTGGTGGCTGGCCATCCTTGGTGTTCCTTGGTTTGTAGTTGCATTATTCTCCTCTCTACCTCCATGGGCACATGGCCTTCTCCCCGTGGGTCTCTGTGTCTGAATTTCCCAATCACTGGATTAGGGACCACCCTAATTCAATATGACCCCATCTGAACTTGATTATATCTGCAAAGACTCTATTTCCTAATAAGGTCGTATTCACATAGGTGCCAGTGGTTAGTGTTTGAACATATATTTCAGGAGACATAATTCTACCCATGATAGAGTTGTAGGTCAAGGTCCTGTGGAAGGGTCCTATAGAAGGAAGAACCCACCCATGGCGTGGATTAGACATTATTCTCACTGGCTAGAGAGGGCATTTGGAGAAGGTAGTTGTGTTCCCACTAGTATGAAGGCTCTGGGTGTGGGTAATCTTGAGTGTCCAGCAGACCAGACCAGCTCATGGAAGACTTGACCTCCAACCCAACACAAGTGCTGGGCACCCAAATCAACCCCTTCCCAGAGGTCCTCTTCTCAGCTCTTTCTCTAGCACCTCCCCAGACAGACACCTCACTTTCTATCTTTTGCTGACCCTCTACTCCCCTGTGCTCCCCAGCCTATCTGCCTCTTACCCACATCAAAGGCTAATTCTCTTCTTTCCCTCTGCAGCCTTTGGTGGCTCATGGAAGAGTCAAATGATGCTCAAAACATGAGCTTAAATGGTTTTCCCTTCATCAAAGGTAGGAAGGGCTCCATTTTTTTAAAGTCATAATAAAAATAATAATAAACACTGATTTACCTTCCTGGAGTGAAAACATTTTTCTTCCATCTTAGAAAAGGCATCTTTCTGCCCAAGACATGTCTGATCGACAATGTCTGATGCAGCAAAGAAAAACTAGATTGAGTGCCACAGTAATGAAGGTTTGAAGTTCCTATGCCCCTGCCAACCTTTGACAAGTCGTGTGGTCAGCACCTAAACTCTGAAATGTACAGAGAGGGAACTCCGTGAAAGGCCTATAGCTTAATTTCAAATGGAAACCTCCACTCAAAGCTAAAGGCTCAGGGAAAAAAAAACCATCCGCATCAGCTTGTCTCAAGCTGTAATGTGAACACAGGTCACCTGGAGCTCTTGTTAAAATGCAGATTCTGTTCTCTAGGTAGGTCTGGGCTGGGGCCTGAGAGTCTGCTGTTCTCACAAGATCTTAGATGCTGTTGTTGCTGCTTGTCGCCTGACCACACCTCGAGTACCAAGGATCTATATAATTGCTCACCCTGGAGCATCTGTATCCAAGTCATGAGACAGCCAACAGCCATGCTGATCCCTCTTAGTCAATATAGGAAATCATCCAAGAAAAATGGTTCCCATGAGAGTCTACAAAGCTACCTTCAGCTTGAACAACAAGTGAGGGTTTGTAAATATGGTTATGTTTTCCTAAATTGGCATTCATGCCAACCAAGTTTCTACCAGTAACTACACAATTTCTATAAAATCCTATGATTCTAGGAAAAATAAAAATTTTGTCATTTTACATGATCCTGATTATGGCAGGAAGTGGGAGAAAGGTTTCATATTGAGGTCTGCGTCCATGCAGATGTATTGGACCCTCACTAAAACCCTACAGGAAAGGTGAAGAAACTGAGGCTCAGGGAAGCGAAATCCAAAATTGGCTCTAAGCGCCAAAATTATTTCACTGGAACGCATCGGTCCTCATGGTCCCTGTTGATTGGTTCCTCACTGGTTTTCCCTCTCTGATGCTCAAGCCTGATTTCTCCTTGTGCGGACCCGATTAGAGTTAGACAGCAAGCAAGTTTGCATCCTCACTTTCTCTGAACCTCAGCTTGCTCCCATTAAAACTGATAACTGGGCTTCCCCAGTGGTGCAGTGGTTAAGAATCCGCCTGCCAATGCAGGGGACATGGGTTCGAGCCCTGGTCCGGGAAGATCCCACATGCCATGGAGCAACTAAGCCCATGTGCCACAACTATTGAGCCTGCACTGTAGAACCCGTGAGCCACAACTACTGAAGCCCGCTTACCTACAGCCCGTGCTCTGCAACAAGAGAAGCCACCGCAATGAGAAGCCCGCGCACCGCAACGAAGAGTAGCCCCCTCTCGCCACAACTACAGAAAGCCTGCACGCAGCAAGGAAGACCCAACGCAGCCCAAAATAAATAAAATAAAATAAATTAATTAAAAAAACAAACAAACAGGGTAACCATAGGGTCTACTCCATAGAGCTGACAGGAGAATCAACCTGAGAGGAATCACCCTGCATGGATCCCATAAAAAGGAGCACAAAGCCTATCCCACTCCCTCCACTCAACCATGGAGGCAGAAGGAAAGGAAGGGCAGGAGCCCCAAATCACTGTTCTGGTCCCAGAAATCCACTGCCCAGTCATTTCCTGCATGTGCTAACTTCCCCTCCATGGTGCTCAGTTACAAGACTCCTCGCCCATGACAGCAGGGAAGGGAGTGGCCAGAGCTGACATAAAATTGTGACTAACTTCTAAATAAATCACGGGGGTGCCGGGATTAGGATTTCCACCCCCGTTCCATAACTCCTTGACCTTTTCTGAGTGGGGATGTTGGGGAAATGACCAAGGAAGTGGTGACTTGTATGTATCTGGGGTATCTGAAAGTTCCTATTCCTTCTAAACCTGCACAGGGTGGAGTTTACTGGTTAATATCTCAGCTCCAGAACCCAGCCTGGAATCCTGATTCTAACATTCCAGGTGTATGACCTGGGTCAAAGCTCTTAGCCTTTCTGTGCCTCAGTTTCCTCATCCGTAAATGTCATAATGTTATTGTAAAGGGCAAGTGAAGGAACTCATATCATACACTTACTTTTTTTCCTGGCTCATAGTAAACATTCGATGAATAATAGTGATCACTATTATTTTTATTTTGTTATCATCATTGGCAGCTCTCCCTGCCAATATAGCTTAAACCTTTGCCCTGTAACTCCTGTCTTTTCACAGTCTGGGTTTCGAGAATCAAACACTGTTTGATTTCTCTTTCTCTTCTCTCCCCCAGTAAACATAGTCAGAGTTCTGGAGTTTTTTGTGAGGGTTTTTTGTTGTTGTTGTTGTATTTATTTTAATTTGGCAAAAGACAAATACTAATTTTTTCCAAACTTACTGAGATATAATTGACAAGTAACATCTTATATATTTAAGGTATACAACACAATGATTGATATATGTATACCCAGCATTTTCAAATGGAATAGCCACTGGAAATAAATTCCCTCGAGTTCTGTAATAGTTTAATCTTGAAAAAAAGAGCAAGGAAGTCTGATTTAAAATGCTAAATCTTACAGGGAGGTGGTATGTTGCAGGAACGCGGTAGAAGATTCTGAGGTTTTACTTGGGCTCAATGGGGGAAAAAAGATGATTAACTGGTAATGTCCAATATGGCCACAAAAGTGGGAAATTGGCAACAAGACAAACATGCAGCTCATTTGCTTTCCCTGTGGTGTAGAAGACAGAGAACCAGCCTTGGAGTCAAAGGAGTTGATTGGCCCCTTAATGGATGGTGTGGCTTTGAAAAAGTTAACCAATATTCCAGGTCCAAATTCCTCATTTTTATGAACGGGGGCTGCTCTGAATATTCAGAAATTAATACACATAATTTAGTTTTAGGCATAGCATAGGGACTAATGGTATCAAATTTCTCCTTCTCTCTACTTCCACCTCCATCTCTCCTCTTTTTCTCTCACCCTCCCTCCCTCTTGCTTTTTCCCTTTATACTCTCTGAACACTGGCCAGTCATCCCATTCTTTCGCCCCTCACTTTCTCTGATGACCTATCCCCACACAATTTCCACTTGAACGGGAATATTTCAGTCCTTCCCCCGGAGTCCGTGTGTTGGCCTCCAGTTCTGAACCCACAGGATCAGGGAATCTCATCACATTGCTGGTGGCTTGCCCTCCACATCCTTGCACAAAATAACGTTGCTAGAGCTTAACCCCTCAAAGTCTTCACTAACTATTCTAAAAAACAGGCCATTCAATCGCCATTACTGATCGACTAAACTCCTTCTACCTGTCAGCTCCTTTTTGGTCACTGGGGGTAGAGACATGAAAGAGATCTTCTTGTACTGGATACATGGAGTCATTAAATTACCTTAGGGGCTGAAGGCAAAATTCTTAGAAGAGGTCACAGCTGAACTGGGTCTTAAAACTTATTTCAGCAGAGCAGGGAGGGTTTATGAAAGGCACAGGGATTCCCAAGCATAAAAGCATAGAACCCCAGAATTGGGTGCATTCTAATACTACCAGCTCCCCTTGGAGCGCCTTCTCCCCACTCCCAAGACCATCCTGCCCCTCACTCCCACCCCATTTCCTAGAATACTTCTATGCTTCCATCCCATAATCCAGGTTTACATCTTTCACCCGAATCACGTCTCCCAGCATGAGTTACTTATCCCGTGTTCCAGCCTCTCTGGCTTAATTACCATCTAATCCAACAACCCAGCCCGGTGAATTTCAAAGAGTAACCCAAAAGGAACACCCACATAACACCCTGGAGAGCTTATTAAAAATGCAGTGTCTGTGGCTTCACCCATGATCTTCTGAGTCAGAACAGCAGGGAGGAGACTACAGGAGTCTACATTTTCAGAAGATCTCCCCACGACTTCACTGCACACCCAAGATGGAGAACTGCAGCCTCCGTCCTTGCTAAGGTCACATGAGTTAATAACGGCTTCTCCTTCCTGGGAATTTATTGAGCACCTTCTATAGGCCAACCATTCTGTGAAAAATGTTCATATACATTAACTCTTTAAAAGTGATCATGCCATTAATTTGTGCCCTGTTTGAGCCAGGTTCAAATATCATTGCCTTTAATTCTCCCAACAACTGTGTTGATAAGTGCATTGAATAAGAATAAACTCTTCAAGAAATCTTTTCCTCCTAAATAGTTTGAAGTTAGGAAGCAATACAAATAGCTCTGGTGTGTGCATATCTCTGTGCCTCCAAGACTGACCATGTAGATCCACCCAGTCTGGACAAAGAGCAGAGAAGAAGGGAAGAGCAGAGAAGAAGGGAAGCCACCACGCACAGCAATGTGTCCTGGGTGGGCCTAAAAGGACTCAGACATTGTCTCCTGAACTTTCATTTTGGCCTGTGGGCTTAAGTTGTTTTTTTTTTTTTAACATCTTTATTGGGGTATAATTGCTTTACAATGGTGTGTTAGTTTCTGCTTTATAACAAAATGAATCAGTCATACATAAATATATGTTCCCATATGTCTTCCCTCTTGCGTCTCCCTCCCTCCCACCCTCCCTATCCCACCCCTCCAGGCTGTCACAAAGCACCGAGCCAATATCCCTGTGCCATGCGGCTGCTTCCCACTAGCTATCTACCTTACTACGTTTGTTAGTGTGTTGGGCTTAAGTTTTGACAAATGAAGCAGTCAGATAATGGCAGGGAATGTTCTTAACAACCCTCTGCCCAAGCATGTAGGGTATATGGTGCCTGGTATAGGGTTCTTGAATAAGAGATTTGCATTTAAAACAAGACTCTGTCACTCATTTTCTGAAAGAACTTGAGTGAGTCAGGAGAGATCTGAATGGTAGAGGATTTACCCCTAAGGGTTTTAGGAGAATTCAAAGAGATACTACATGCAATGCATTCAGCATACTCCAGGGTTTCAATACGAGGATGATGGAAGACTTCACAGCCCCTCACTCTGAATTCAAACCCAGCCTCATTTCTGCCTGTGCTCAGAGAATCCCTAGACCCCATTTCCCCTTTTGCAGACCCTGATCTTCTGTTTTCTCTTCTCTGTTTTCCCCTGAAGCTCAGACCTGCTCAGCAGGGAGGTGAACTGCTAGACAAGAGGCCCTCATCACTTGGGCATCACCATGAAGTGGGAGAAGTCCCCTGGGACTACCTGCACAGCATGAAGTGGGCTTCAGGAGTTGGAGGCCGAATAAAGTGGGATGAGGAACCGGGTCTCACCAACAGGCTGCCTTCAGCCTGGCTTTACAGAAATTGTGACGCTGAGCCTCACAACGTTGACAGGAGGGTTGGTTACAAATGAGTGACTTGGGGAGGGTTTCAGTCATTTCCAGTGGGGATGGAAGAGCCTGGCTGAGCTGGAAGTGGAGCTGAGTGTGGTGCCAGGAAAGCAGAAAGAACTCCTGGTATTTGCCAAGAAAGAACACACCCCCATCCCTAAACCCCCAACATACATACCAATGCAGGTCATAAGGGTGGCCTGTATCCATGATGGTAGGTATCCTGTCCACCTCATCTACCACTCTAGCCAACCCAAAGAAGAGTTGAATGAATGAATGAATCTAAAGGACCAGAAGGACTCTCAGCCTTGGTTGCAGAAGGATCCTCCCAATTCTGAAATTTCAGCCAGGAGTGGCCTTCTCACACATTTTGGGGGGAAAGAAAATAAAGTTGATGCCTCCTAGTGTCAAACACGCCGCTAGGAAACTTACACCCATTCTTCCACTTAATCTCCTCTTGGCAGTTCTGCTAGGCTTACATCCCCAACTTTGTTTTATTCAGAGGAGCCTGGCCTACTTCAGAGAAGTTAAGTGACTTGCCCAACATCACACAGAAAGAATAGGTAGAGCAGGGTTGTGAATCCGTGAAGCTCTCCCTACAGTGCTGGTGCTTTTTTTCATCATACCACTTCAAGGCACTGGAGACTCCTCTGCACACCTTACCAGTCAAGGGGATTCACTTCACCCTTCTCCTCTATTTATAGCTTAGAGAGAACTAAAGGGATTTTTGTTTGTCTTTGTTTTATTGGACCCTTTTCACCTACTTAAATCCTAGACCAGCTCTATCCAATAGAAATATAATGCCAAATATACAAGTTTTAAATTGTTACTGGTCACATTAAAAAGAAAGCCAACAGAAACAAGGCGAAATCTATACTAATGATGTATTTTGTTTAATCCAATATATCCCAAATATTGTCACTTCAACATGTAAGCAATGTGGGAAATTATTAGTAAGCTATATCATACTAAGTTCCTGGATACTCAGTGTGTGCTTTACCTCCAGCACATCTCAACTTGATGAGCCAGTTTTCAAGTGTCCGATAGGCCCTGTGGGACAGAGAACCCCTGCATGTATAAGACAGGGTATTGTGTTGAGGATGGAACAGAAAAGAGCCCTAAGGAGCCTGCAGCACTGTCCCTGGAGTCCTGGCCTCGTGGACCCCTGCTACAGGTGGCCTTGGGTGGCTAGAGCCTGGTAGGGTGACCCCCAACTGCAGGCTGTCTCCTGTTCATATTCCCGGGGAGGATCAGAGAGACCCCTGAGTTGGCAGGTTGTAGGGCCACCCATTTCCCCACTGGAGTCTCGAATCAACCCAAGTGGTCCTCCCCTGGAGTGTGTGGTTTGTCCCTGTGCTGTCCCTGCCTTTCCTTCTTCAGGTCTGGGCAACCAGAGCCCCATGGGAACCCAGCACTACAGGCTGTCACTTGGCCCAGACCAGCAGGAGGGCTGTGAAGCGGGGATCGTGCGCCAGAGCCAGCAAGGTAGGGATTCCTTCCTCCCCACCGCGTGTTTGCCCTGTCTTCCATATTGGAAGCTCTCGCTCACCCCTGTCTCAGGCCTGGCTGGGCTCCCTTTTGAGTGTCTTCAGCTCGACAGGAAAGCTGCCAGGCTGGGCCAAGGAGGCTGGAACGACTCTGTCCCTTTGTTAGAGACAGGAAGTGCCTGAGGCCCATTTGCTGAACTACCATCCACTCCCAACAGGCACCTGGCAGCTAACAGATTAATCACAGCAATGGATTATGTTTCCTGAGCACTTACTATAACCCCCAGAATCTGAGCAAAGCCCTTGACACAGATTATCTCATTCAGTCCATTCTCTACCTGGCAGCCTGAACCAGCTTTTTGAAACACAAAACTGATCGTACAACCTTCTTGCTTCAAAGACTTCAGTGAATTCCCAGTGCTCAGAGCAAAGACCCAAACGCTCAGCATGGCCTCTGAGCAGGCCAGGCTCCTGCTGGCCCCTGAAGCCCATTTGGCCCTCCCCCCCCTCCCCTCTGGCCTCCCACAACCATCCTTGCCAGCTGACAGGGGACTCGGCAGGGCTGGGGGCTCGCTTTGAGACAGTAGCAGGAGTTTGTGGGCTGGCTCTGCTATTGACAGGCTGCCCCCACCTCCTCGGTTGTCATCCAGGGTGGATCACACGAAGCGGCCAATTACTATTCACTGTGACTTTACACGTGGCATACCAGCACAGACACATGCCTGCAACACTGCTCTTTCTGCTCTGAAGCTTCTTCAACCTTGCTCAGATGCTAACTTGCCAGAAATCCCCAGTGGATTCTCCCAAATGTAGGCAGCATCACCACCTTCCTGGGCGACAGAAGAGCGCACCTCTCTGAATTCAAGGGATGCTTGATGCCCGGGACCCAGATGCAACTTGCTCTGGAGGACATGCCACGATGCCTCCTGTCACCTGTGCAGAAAGCACTTTCCCTTCCCCTGTCTCACCTCACCCTCCTCCAGGATCCTGAGACAGCCAAGCCAGTCCCTAGTCACTTATGATATCCATGTCACAGATGAGGAAACTGAAGCTCAGAGATGGGAAACAACTTGCTCGAGATCATACAGTCAAGAAGCAACAGAATCGTGCTTTGAACATGTGTTCAAATGTGCGTTCATCTTTGAAGGAAAGATGACATCTGGGCTGGAGAGGCTCTGCTGGAGGGGCAAGCCTACACACCTGAGCCCCACCCTCTTGGAGAGCTGCAGGGGAGGGAGCCACAGGGTCCAGAGGCAGAGGGTTTGCCTCCCAGCCTTTGTTAATGTGAGAGAAGACTCAGTCTTCTCTCCTGGCAACTCCATACTGCCTGCTAGGGTTCTTAACTCTTCCTTTACATCCCAAGTTTTGAGTTTAGTGTCCTCACTTTCCCACCAAACACCTCCCGGCTACACCAGGGTCAGAGTGATCCACCGAAAGGAAGGTGATTGCCAGCGTTGGTCCCTCAGAGGCCCCCCAAGCAGCAGACCAAGTGCTGCTCTCTCCATCCTTAAGTCGTTTCCAAGCTGACTCTCTCTCAATGGCCCAGAGCCCCAGTGAAGACTGTAGCATCTTTCACCTGGGCTCAGGTCCCAGCCCTCCCTGGCCTCCCAGCCTCCAGAGGACCCCGGGTCCTTCTATGCAGAGCTGGGACCACATGCATGGTGAAAGGTGGCACTGCAGCAGTGTGGCTGTTGAGACCCCCAGCCCCACATCCCCTGCAAGGTCTGGACCCACAGGGGCTGGGTTTGGGGCTCTGATCCGCCATGGGCTCACTGAGCTCAGTTCTGGGGCTCAGTTTCTTTGTCTATTCTTTGAGAGTCGTTCTATCTGTTCTAATTAGAGTGGTTATGAGAATTAAAAGGGTTAATAAGTAGAATAAAGTCAGGTACTTAGTATATACTATTTTTTACCTCCCTTTCCAGAGCCTCAGGGGCTGCTGCTCTACGCCCATCACTACACAAATTGCTCCTGGTGTGCTCCTGCCTCCAAGCTTCCTCTCCTCTCCAAGTCACGCCTCAAAACTGAAACCCTCATAATTGAATCTGCCCTCGCTACCTAACCAGCCACTGATGATTCCTAACACACTGGTGATCATCTGTCTGGGGTTCTTATTCTGGAGCTCCTCCATCTCCTATCCCTCAGATTATTCCCTCACACCCACTAACCCCAGGCCCATGGTCTAGCTTACCCCACGCTCAGGATCCTGAGACCCCAGACTCTACTCCTCTACCTGGGGAGGGAGGGGATTCCCAAGCTCTTGCCTTATATTCATTCTGCATCATCTGTAGCCCTGTTTCTCCATGTCTTCCTCTGACCACCTGCATGGCATCACCCAGGAGCTGGTGTTAAATGTAGATTCCTGGGCCCCACCCCAGGGTGCTACATTTTTAACAAACTCACCAGATGATCCACAAGTCCGTGAAGTCTGAGAGCCACTAATCCAGAAGCCCTTGTCATGTGATACAGCCTGATGCCCTCAGTGGCTGAGTCTGACCTTCTCCATCCTCATCTTCCCCACGTGCCCGTGACATGCCACTCAAGCCCCACACCCAGGAACCCTCTCCTTCTCTCTCCTTTGGGGCATGTCTGTACTTTCTCCCAGGGGCAGCTCCCTTGCCACTCCCTCTAGGAAGCCTCCTTGGCTCCAGAAAGCTGAGCCACTCGTGCCTTTCTCTGTGCAGTTCATAGCAATTTGCTTATCTTTGTATGATGTGGACGACCTTCCTCTGTGGGCCTGGGCATCTGGAGCCACCCAGGCAGGGTCTTCTACTTCAGGTTAGATGGGAGGGTGGGAAGAGGGTCAGATAATGGTCTGAAAATAAGGTGGGCCTTTCTGAGCAGCCGTGGTGCATATTTGCCTTTATGGATGGCTTGACGACACCATCCATGCAATGTTGTCACTCAGATCTGACAGGTGAGGAGACTGGAGCTCGTGAAAGCTTAAGTGATGACTGTGATGCTGATAAATGTCAGAGCCAGGCCTCAACCTCAGCTCCACCCATCTGCAGGGGTATTGTGAAGACATGACACTGAGCACCGGAGACAGTGGCCATCAAACGGCTAAAGATAAGCCAAAGACCTCGATTCCTCCCCAGGCCTGTAGGGTCCCTGAGGACCCCTCTTTGCCCACTGCACATCTGTGACTCTGAGCCAGGCCTTTGATGCAGGGTGACCCTGGTCTGAACAGCAGTGTCACCATCAGAAGTGTGGGATCTATTCACCACTTAGATGTACGGACTTGCTTTATACTCCTACAGAAATGCAATACAAAATGAATGCAACCATCCAAAACCTGTGTGATTTCCCTCTTTATGATGGGGAAGGAAGGGTTGACCAGAGAGGTGGAGGGCAGAGGGGGAGGAGAAGTTAACTTGATGTTGGGTTTCAATTTTTGAGTTACTAATCTAATTAGTGACAGTTTACCCTGTTAGACGTACACAGCTTTCCAAAAATTAGAAATATCTTTTCTTTCCAAAAGGCTGTTGGAGAGGAGATAATTACCCCAGTACAAGCTGTGCTTATTCTCATAATTCTCTTTCTTTTTTTTTTTAAACACAACAACATTTCCTACATGTGTTCAATGAAGCTGAAAATGCTATTTTGATAATGGGCTCACAGAACATTTAATAGGTCTGGATGACAATGTGAGACTTTCTTAAGGAAAGGGAAGGCAATGAAAAGCTATTACAGGAGTCAGTAATGGGAACTGGAGGTCTGCCGTAGACATCACTGCAGTTCTCAGTTTTGCCGTTTTCTTAATAAGGCTCTTTGGTGATCACCTCTGAAGTGTGATCTCACCAGAACCCAGAGCCCTTGGCCCTGTCCTTCCTCAACCTGACCCTCCCCGTTACCGAGATTGAAATCTCCTTCCTGACCCTCGCCCCGCCGCCATTCTATAAAAATTGACTGAGTACCTACCATGGGCCAATTTCCCTATTATGTGCTGGCAGTAAATTAAAAGTAATCTTTGTCCCTTCACGTCACAGCCCCAAGGAAGGCAGATAAGAAAAGAGAAGAACGAGCCCACGTGATGGGTTCTCTGAGAGGGCAGCAAAGCGCTCCGCGGAAGCAACTCAAGTTTCTGGTCTCAAGAGATGAGTAGGACCTTCCCAGTGAGAGAAACCAAGCCTCATTATCTGGCTTCAATTGTATACCCATCCCTGGACCCACTCCTGAGGCCAGAAGTATGAAAAACACTCTGGCCACACGATGACAATACCCTTCCTTGAAAATAGCAATGAAGTCAACCCTTGGGAAACCCCTGGGAGACTGACTACAGGGGAAATACGTTTCCTCAAAGAGTGCTGTGGTCCTCTTACCAGAAACAGGGGCAATAGAGGCTGAACGGGCTACAATAGCAGTTGTCCACTAAGCAGGTAGCCACATACTACCCCCACCAGAAGCCATGGCATTTCTATGCTGTGCAGATATAGGAATCCACAACTCCTAGAACTTGAGCCCAAAGGGAGTTACTCTCAGGCAGGTCAGCCTCAATAATGCTCTGTGTCCTAAACCAAAGGTCCTGATTCTCCCTAGGATAAGGGATGCTTGCCTGTCTGAGGTTCATGGGCTTGGTCGTTCTCCTGGGCAAGAAGAGGAGAAAATTACCTTGCCATTCTATCTGACTTCCTAGAATAATAATAATAATGACTGAATGAAGCATCTCAAGAAACTTTCCACCTACATGAATAATAACAATCCAGTGGGGAAATATTACTCTGGAGAAGTGTATAAGTTCTAGAAGCCTTGAGAAAGGAGAGAGAAACTTTGCTACAAAGTGAGTGAGGAGTGGAGTAAACTTACGGAAAAGAGGTTACGCTAGGAGACTGGATATGAACCTTATAGAAATGAATCATGACACATGCGCTGAGGTCAGAAGAACTGATGAGCCATTGTTGATGTTTGCGGATGTTCAAAATACTCTCACACACAAAAGTGAGCCAGTTTTCTATATGAGAAAACTTGTCATCCCAAGAAATAAAGTAAATCCCTAGTTATAAGAGAGGGTAATGGAAACCGCCACCGAGGGGATTCATGAGTGTCTACCGGATTGAAAGGATTATAATGAGGTTGCATATCCACCAGTGGGTGTCAGAATTCCTCGGAGGAAGGTAACTATCTCTGCATGGGGAAAGACTCGATAAGTTTCTTTTTTTGCGGTACACGGGCCTCTCACTGTTGTGGCCTCTCCCCTTGCGGAGCACAGGCTCCGGACGCGCAGGCTCAGCTCAGCGGCCATGGCTCACAGACCCAGCCACTCCGCGGCATGTGGGATCTTCCCGGACCGGGGCACGAACGCGCGTTCTCTGCATCGGCAGGCGGACTCTCAACCACTGCGCCACCAGGGAAGCCCTCGATAAGTTTCTTATAAGAATAGACAACCCTCCACTGCGGGAGAGGCCACAGCAGTGAGAGGCCCGCGTACCGCAAAAAAAAAAAAAAAAAAAAAAAATCAGCGTGGTTCAGAACAAAGATTGCATATGAAGAGCAGGAGGTCGTGAATCCGAGAGATGGTGAGGATTCAGGGAGATCTTGAGGAGGACCACAGAAGTGGGCATTTGAGGCTGTCTTATCCCAGTCCCAGGGGTTGGCTGACATCTGGGTTACAGGAATCAAAAATGAAGAAATGAATGAATTACTGTTTGTTCAAGGTCCTCTTCACGGTACTATAAAGTATCTTTTGAAATATCTGGGTACTTTTATCTCTTTTTTTCTAGATAGTACACTTAGTACCTTTAACTTCATGCATATAACCAGGGCTTCCAAACACTTCCTTCATTCGGAGAGACAATTCTTTCTGTCTCATGTTATTCTATTTACATCAGTGGGTTTTCTACGGCAGCATTTGCTCCAAAACTTACTGTAACACCTCTGATCATTTAGCATGTCTCCTTAGCCCTGAAGAACTGCAGAAAATCAAGAAGATGGAGAAGCCACAGTGGAGACTGAGAGGAGGATTTCAGGGAAGGCTGGGAAGAAAGCAAGGCTTTGTTCTCACAGGGCAGGAATGTGACCGCCCAGCCCCTGAGCTCCACCAGGGCAGGAATCCTATCTGTCTGATCTATTCTCGTGCCCTCAGAACTTGGGGAAATGTCTGGGAAAATGCATAGGTACTCAATAAATATTTCTCAAATGAATAAAGAAACTCCACAGAGCTCAATGAATTCAGTATTATGACTCATAGAGATGAAGAAACTGAGGTAAAATGGATTTCTCCAAGTCCCAGAATCCCAGGGCCGGGAAAGGGATTCTAGTGGGTTTGGCTGCAAAGCCTGCATCATTTTCAGTCTCACACATGGCTCTTTCTTCCTATTTAAAGAATTGTGCTTCTTGTTGCCTTGACCCCCCACTTGCTGTTTGCCATGATCAAATCCTCAGCCCTTTGCAACACTTAAAGCTGTGGTTCTCCACCATTAGAAGGCATTAGAATAATACAGAGAGCTGGACAAACCTGCAGGTTTCTGGGCTCCACTCCCAGAAATACTGATCCCGTCGGCCTCGGTGAGAGCTGGGCATCTGTAGGTTTAACCCAGGTCCATTACATGACTAATGCCTTTATGGGAAAACAGTTTGGGTGGTGCAGCCAGATCCTTGCAGAACCCCTTTAACCATTTGTGTGTGTCCCTTGGTGCCTGTGGTTTTCTCAGGGGACCACCCTTGGGCTACTTGAGCCCACTTTGTCCGATTGCACAGAAAGCTGGAAGTTCCTAGGAAAGTATGTCCTCCCTGAGAACTTTTAATGTGACTGTGGTGTGCAATTGCATGAAAACTCAACTTCCTTACTTCAAATCAGGATACCTCTGAGGTTTAACTAAGAATCCAGTATCATTGCTGGATCAAGCCGTAGTCAACCTCGTAGGACTTTGCCTGAGCTCACACTCTTGCTTGATCCCCTGCCCATTCCTGTCTGATTTGACCCTCTCTTCCCAGTTTCCCTTCATAAGTTACCTGCTAATGAATCCTCATCTCAGAGTCTGCTTCTGAGCATCTGACCTAAGACACACTTCCTGGCTTCAATCCTTCATAGTTTATGCCCTGCCTATGCACCTTCCCAGAGCTTGGTCTTTCAGAAAACTGAATATAAATAACTCAACCCCAATCAACACAGCTTGAAGCTTAAAAGTAGGTTCTCCCTCACTCCCAGGGGGCCATACGGATTTTGAGTTAACAGTCTTTGACACGGGGGAGGCAAGCTGGAGGGCAGAAGGAGTCGTGCCTCTTCCAGGAAGACAGAAATCCTTATACCCACGCTTAGCGTCGACTGAGTTGGGTCTGAACTGCTATTGGGAGCTGATGCAACACCATGCATCACCTTATGTGAGAGATCCCCTTCTATCTGGCAAACCTGGAATCAGACCCATGTGCAATGAGTCCACTGGGCTTAGCCCCTATTTCTCTCCCGTCCCCTGTAGGAGAGATGCACTTGACATCCTCATCAAGACCCAGAAGTTTATCTGTCATTATTTTACGTGCTTTCAAAAAAGAATAGAGAGAAAAAAAGTACATCTATTTCTTCATAGGGAACTGCGTGACTGAATGACACATCTCTCTGTTGTGAAACCCAAGCTACTGTCATAAAAGATCTAGAAGAAAAAAAAGGGAAGAGAGGGACAAGATGGCCTGAAGAGGAAGCACTCGCTATGTATTTACATTTCTATGGAAACGGCCTTGGGCAGACGTGGCCTTGGTCCTCTGTGGTCAGAGGGACGTGAGGTCAGGTGCCTAGCAGCTGGTCGGAGGCTGCTGCAGCAGCAATTTGCAGGGGATGGGATGGCACAAAAGAACAGACTCCAAAGGCCTCTAAACCTGATATCAACAGGAACCAGGAACTCATGGGTTTCTCTCTCCGAATGTCTAACAAGTCTTGTGACAATCTCCTCCCATATGCACTTGCAAATGGGCCCCATCTTCATTTCCCCCTCCCTCTAAAAAGACCATGCCATGGAACAGGGGATGCAGACATCAGAGAGACCTGCTACAGGACCAGGGTCTGGCAGAGAAGGAGGAAAGTGTTTCATTTGCACTCAGTGGAACAGGTAGAGTTGATTCCAGTAATGCAAGGATGGTTGTATATTATTAGCGTCAATCATACAGATTAGCAGATTAAAGAAGAAGACACCATAACATCACTTTGAGAACTGCTAGAAACAAAACAAAATAGTTAGTAAGGGTTCATTCCTGTTTAGGAAAAAAACAAACAAACAAAATTTACTACCGTAAAAATAGGAAAAAAATGTAGAATACAATAATGCTACTAGAGTTTGATAACTAAATCATACCTAATGATAAAATACCAGAATCATCCCCACTGATGCAAAACAGGAGAAGAAGCAGTTGACAACTATAATTATAGTTTAGCATTGTCCTAGAAGTCCTACTCCCCACAATGAGAAAAAAAAAGGAGGTTTAACTATGGATAATGAATGTGCAAAAGTACCACTATTTGCAGATAATCCTATCTATATGGAAAATCCAAGAGACAAATAAAAAATTGGTAAGATATTTAAGAAAAGTAGAAAGATATGTGGCTTAATATACACATATGTTGAATGTCGACTGTGGTCTTTCGTAGCATGATGTACACTATTTAATTCTCACTACAAACTAGCAATGTGGGTATAGCCTTCTGTTCTTACAGATGACACAACTCAGCCTCAGAGAGGTTTAGTATCTTAGTTAAGGTCACACAGCTTCTAACCACTGGAATAGCTGACTCCGTCTCAACTCACATTCTTCATGTACTAGTCCAAACTGACTTTTATTATTAATATGAATGTTACTATATTAGCAATATTAATTTTTAAATGACCCTTTAGTAATTACTTTTTATGTGTCATGACTGTACGATGAATGAATGAACTCCATCTCCCCAAAGACTGGCAAATATTCCTTGTAGTTTCCATGATTAATGTACATTTCTTTAATATGTAAAAGATTAATACCATCAAATTGCTCACTTTCCCCAAATAGTATTTGTCACGTGTAATCCATGAACAGAAAAGTATATCGTTTGGAACCAGAATAAATCAAAAAAAAAATGAAAACACTAAAATTTATAGATGCTTCACCTGATCTCCCTAGAAAATTTTCAAGACAAATATTATTTGTATAATTCAAATAAAAGAGGCTGATTTACAGGTACAAACTACTGCACATAAAATATATAGATGAGCAACAAGGATTTACTGTAGAGCACAGGGAACTATATTCAATACCTTGTAATAATCTATAAAGGAAAAGAATCTGAAAAAAATATGTGTATATAAAACTGGATCACTTGACTGTACCTGAAACTCACACAATATTGTAAATCAACTACACTTTATTAAAAAATAAATTGATTTTAAAAAGGAGGTTGAGAAAGACAGAAAATTTTGCCCAACATCTCATAGTCAGAGGCGAGACTCAAACCCAGATCTGTCTGCCACCTCCTGCCGCTCTTCCATGGATTAGATGTCACTTTCTAGTCACATATGTCAATTCTCATAGGAAGCATACTTCACTAGACATCAGGGGCCCATCTATTCCTAGAGCGAAACTCAGCATTTGGCCCAGAGAAGATGGGAGATCCTTTCCCTACTCAGACATAGTTACTCAAAGCCACACCATTAGGACCCACTGCCATCTATGGACCACTTACTATGTGTCAGACACTTTATTTGCACAACTTCATTTTATGCCCATGGCAGCCTTGATAGGAAATACTGTTACTGTTCCCATTTTACAGCTGAGAAAGCTGAGACTAAGAGAGAAGAGGTACCTTCCCCAAGGTCACACACTTAGTAAGCAGCAGAGCTAAGATTCACATCCAGAGCCATCCGAAGTCAAAATCAATTGATACGTGCATTCCATGGTCATCCTCAGTGCAAGGGCAAATTTGCTCAAAATTAATCTCCATTTCCATCCCTAACCCCTGCATCACACAGATTCCTGAGGCCTACACCCAGAGGTTCTGATTCACAAGGTCTGGGGAAAACTCAGAAAGCTGCAGCTTCACAAACCTACCAGGCGACTGGTAGGGTCTCATGGGGAGGGTCTCATTGTTAATCATGGTTAATTAAATCTCTTGGGCCAGTATTTAGTTAGGAAGACCCACCACCAGACAAGGAGTGAATCGAGTCCACTCTGCTTTTCTCCGGCCTTTTTTTTTTTTTTTTAACATCTTTATTGGAGTATAATTGTTTACAATGGTGTGTTAGTTTCTGCTTTATAACAAAGTGAATCAGTTATACATATACATATGTTCCCATATCTCCTCCCTCTTGCGTCTCCCTCCCTCCCACCCTCCCTATCCCACCCCTCTAGGTGGTCACAAAGCACGGAGCTGATCTCCCTGTGCTATGCGGCTGCTTCCCACTAGCTATGGATTTTACGTTTGGTAGTGTATATATGTCCATGCCACTCTCTTCCTTTGTCCCAGCTTACCCTTCCCCCTCCCCATATTCTCTGGCCTTTTAATAGCTTTTTGAGTTCTCTCTTCATGAATGGCCAGAGCCTGTAATTGGGGGACGAGAAAGAGAATGAAATGTCTACTCTGGAACGACTACTTCTTGGAAGACATCAGGAACTAAAGCCACAACTTATATCTTGCCTGAGGATGTGGAAGGTTCCTTTACCTGCTCATCTGGGATGGCCAGTTAGAGAGCTGAACAAATAAGCTGACCCAGAGAAGTTAGGAGAGGAAGGGGGAGGAAATAGTTTTCCTAGGGCTTGGGTGAGCTGCCAGCCTGTATCAAATATGCGTGATCTATTTGGCAAGATCTGCTGATAAACAACCTTCCGTGCTCTCTCCTGGTGAAGAATTCCTGATATGAACCATGGCATGTCCACATCCTTCCTGTAATCCACCTTCTGTGTGAAGCAGAAACTTCTCCTGGTAGGAAAGCCTGCCTGTCCATCTCAGCTGCCAGGTTGGCGTTAGAATAGTGGAATATTGTAAGCTGCAACCCTCCCTGAGAGATGCCGCCACGTCGTGCGTTGCACTGGGTCTGCTGTTTCCAGCCAAACAAGCTGCGTGTGTGGTTTACTGCCTTCCATGGCATGTCCGGAAGGAGGAAAAAAGTGTCCCCACCCCTTCCAGAGTCCCCTGCTTGACTCTCCTCCCTTCTCTGGGGAATTTCAGCTCACTGAACCTGGTCCTTTGTTTTCAGGAAGGCCAGGAATATTCTGTGGAAGGGGAAGGTTAAGGAAGATAGAATGCATGTTGGTGCAAAGAACTGCTTTTGGATGGTTGTCTATTAAAACCTTGTGAGCATGCAGTATGTCCATAACAAGTCTACACTGGCAATAGTTCTTGTTGAACTATTTCTAGCTTTTGATGGCTTTCAGCTCTGCACAACTGATCTGTCTAGAGCTGGAGAAGAAGACAAGGCCCCGACTCTAAAATCTCAAAGGTTTCTGGATGCACCCCCCTGCCAAAATGCATGCCGAATATATACAGACGGTTCTTTTTCTAACGAGAAACTGAAACCCACAGCCCTCCATAACAGTTACTACCTTTCCAAATAGACTTTGCACTCAGAGAATCAAGGTTAATGATAAACATCAGAGTGGGGTGGAAATCAGACACTCTGTTTCTCTGGTGAGTCTGGTGAGAGTGTGGCTCATACATTCATTCATTCATGCAGTCACTAAGTCAACAAATACTTATTAAACAACCGCAGATGAACAAGATTCATGTCCATTCAGCACAATGAGGGTTTGATAGGTGATGCAGAGTTGCTGTTGGACCACAGAGACAAGATTTAATCTAGTCTAGCCGTAGAGAGTCAGGGGTGGCTTCCCTAAGGAGCTAACACCTAAGCTGAGAGCACATGCAAAGGCCAAGGGGCAGGCGGACCAGACCTGAGGAGCTGGAGGAAGTTCAGGAGGCTACAGGGTTGCGTTGTGAAGTCTCGTTAATGCTGCAAGGGAGGTTTTACGTCATATGGAGGCCAATGGGGGGGGGGGTCACTGAGGTATTTTAAAAGGGGAATAGGATGAACAGCATGTAGGCTTAGAAAGGCCACCTGGCAGCAGAGTGCAGACTCGATGGGAAAACTGATCCAGGTACCAGGATCCTAGTGTGAAGTCTTTACAGTGACCTGAGAGACAAGGATAACACAGCTATGTGATATCAATGGAATGAAGAGAACTGGATGAATTTTAACTTATTTTGGAGATATGATATTTTTTAAAATCTGGCCATAGAGATTCATTTTCATGTTAGATGGTGTGGTAGGCTGAATACTAGCCCCTCAAAGATGTTCACATTCGAATCCCTGGAACCTGTGAATATGTGACTTTATTTTTTTTTTTAACATTTTTATTGGAGTACAATTGCTTTACAATGGTGTTAGTTTCTGCTTTATAACAAAGCGAATCAGTTATACATATACATATATCCCCATATCTCTTCTCTCTTGCGTCTCGCTCCCTCCCACCCTCCCTATCCCACCCCTCTAGGTGGTCACAAAGCACCGAGCTGATCTCCCTGTGCTATGTGGCTGCTTCCCACTAGCTATCTGTTTTACATTTGGTAGTGTATGTATGTCCATGCCACTCTCTCACTTTGTCCCAGCTTACCCTTCCCCCTACCCATGTCCTCAAGTCCATTCTCTAGTAGGTCTGTGTCTTTGTTCCCGTTTTGCCCCTAGATTCTTCATGACCATTTTTTTTTTAGATTCCATATATATGTGTTAGCATACAGTATTTGTTTTTCTCTTTCTGACTTACTTCACTTGGTATGACAGACTTTAGGTCCATCCACCTCACTACAAATAACTCAATTTCCTTTCTTTTTATGGCTGAGTAATATTCCATTGTATATATGTGCCACATCTTCTTTATCCATTCATCTGTTGATGGACACTTAGGTTGCTTCCAAGTCCTGGCTATTGTAAATAGAGCTGCAATGAACATTGCAGTACATGACTCTTTTTGAATTATGGTTTTCTCAGGGTATATGCTCAGTAGTAGGATTGCTGGGTGGTATGGTAGTTCTATGTTTAATTTTTTGTGGAACCTCCATACTGTTCTCCATAGTGGCTGTATCAACTTACATTCCCACCAATAGTGCAAGAGGATTCCCTTTTCTCCACATCCTCTCCAGCATTTGTTGTTTGTAGAGTTTTTGATGATGGCCATTCTGACTGGCGTGAGATGATATCACATTGTAGTTTTGATTTGCATGTGACTTTATATAGCAAAAGAGACTTTGAAGATGCAGTTTAGAATCCTGAGATGGGGAAATGATGCTAAATTATCCAGTTTGGCTCAAGCTACTCACAAACATCTTTATAAGGGAAAAGGGGAGAATCAGAGTCAAAGAAAGAGAGATTTGAAGATGCTTTGTTGCTGGCTATGAAGACAGAGGAAGGGACCAGGACCCAAGGAATGCAGGTGGCTTCTAGAAGTTGGAAAAGGCAAGGAAACTGATTCTCCTCTGAAGCTTCCAGAAGGAATGCAACTCTACCAAGTCATTTTGGGTTTCTGATGTCCAGAGCTATAAAGCAATAAATTATGTTGTTTTATGTCACTAAGTTTGTGATAATTTGTTATAGCATAATAGGAAACATACAGAAAAAGTAACTAAGACTTTGCCCAATAGGTATTTAGTAATTATGTGTTTAATTAATGAATAAATGAGGCTTAGAAAGGTACAATAGAGCCCCTAAAGTAACAAGGCTTATAAGTCCTCAAGCTCACACTTAAATTTTGAAATGGTCCTTAGCTGATAAGGGTAGTATGAGATATGGGGACAGGAGAAGGGAGACTGATTTTCACTGTGTAACTCATTATACTGCCTGAGTTCACCATGAGCACATGCTAAACATGTATTTTTTAAAAGTTAATGACCCTTGTCTTCAAGTCCAGGGGATAAGACAGGTATAGAGATCAAAATGGAAGAAAAAGTGATCAGTAACCACAACTCAATATCTGTTGGATGTGCTCCATTCACTAAATCTGAATTCTGGTTCCTACCCGCTCAAGCCACTCTCTGCCCACTCTCTTTCTCCTCCCCACCAAATGTTTCAACACTGACTAGTTTACACATGTACCACCCTCTCCCTTCTTCACCCCATAAAATTTTCCTTATACTCTACCTCAGACAAAATACTCAGCTGTTCATCCTCATAGGGATATGGCTTTACATCATGGACAGGACATGCCTTTTAGAGACATGAGCCCTAGGTTTGAATCCCACCCCCCACCCCCCAGCAGGATGACAAAGAAAAAATGTATTTAAACTCCCTGAACCTCAGTTTCCCCATCTGTGAAATGGGCATCATGATATATTATGGGGATTTGTTTGTTTCTTTGTTTTGATAAAGAACTCAATCAAGCAATATATGTCAACCATTTGGCTCAGTATCCAATACTAAATAAATATTAGGTCAATTTCCTTCTGTGTCTTTAGGTTTCTTCCTCTTTCCACAGGAGTCCAAGCTCTCGTCTGAGGCCTTATCCTCTTCAAAC
Source organism: Pseudorca crassidens (assembly GCF_039906515.1). NCBI lineage: Eukaryota > Metazoa > Chordata > Mammalia > Artiodactyla > Delphinidae > Pseudorca > Pseudorca crassidens. The sequence continues at coordinate 69,932,934 of NC_090310.1, forward strand.
TTTCTTTGGTATATGACAACTTTGATTTCTCTTTCTTATCCTCTTGGTTTTTTTCTCTCTCATTTTTTTTTATTTTTATTTTTTAATTCCATAATTTGATATACATCCAGCAAGACACAACAACTGCTCTGGTTCTGTCCATGGCCTGAACCAGTTTGCTCCACAGTCCCCCTCCCCAAGGGCTCAAACCAGAGCACTTCACCCACTTCATCCCAGAAAAGACTTCCCTGATCACCTGAATTTGTATAGCCTTGTCCAACCCCCATGTCTTCCCTAGCCCATCCCCCATATTATTTCCAAGGACATATCTAATTACTTGCCTTCTCTTCCCACTAGAATGCAAGGTTCATGTCCTTGTCTGTCTCCTTCCTACTCTTAACACAGAGTCTGACATATAGTAGAAGCCTAATAAATACATTGGATTTATGGAATGAATGAATGAATATACACCTCACTAGGACATGCCAGATGCAGGGAAAGCCTACTGTGGAGTTCAAGGATCTCTGAGAATGGTCTTCCCAGAATGATGGTGGGAATCCTATAAAAGGGTATGTCCAAATACACACACACATTGGATGGGATAGGAGAGAATGAAGATTGCTTAACCATCTGTGTTAGAATCCTGGCTCGACTGGTGAGTGATTGGTTTCCAAAGAAAAAGACATTTCTTCACCTGGTGATGAACGCAGCCACAGGCAGCTTGCAGTCGAGGTGAGAGGTAATTTCCATATCACCCACTTGCAGAGGGCTCCTGACAGTGGCGGGTGGGAGGTCCCTGTGTGGGGTGGGCACCCAGCCAAGGCCACATGCATTGTAACCTGTCAACACTATAAACAGGAAGCAGAAGGATCTGCCATGAAGCTTCAGGCTCAGAGTTGGGCCAGGCTGCATCCACCACGCCGGGGGGAAGATGAGGTCCTGGAAGGCCATAGACTCAGATGCTTCATAGGTCTCTGCTCTGCATTTGGGATGGGGAAGATTTCTGTAAAATTGTGCAACTGGAGGTTATCTTAGGTATATGAGATACTTAGGGCTGGGCTCCTAGGACCACCCTTCCATTCTGAGTAGGTTGCTTAATATCACGAAGCCTGGGTTTTAACATGGGAATCATAAAACCGTCATCATTATGAGGATTAAATAGGATAACATATGTAAAACACCAATACGGTGTTTAGGACTGAGTAAGCCTTCAATAAATGTTAACTTCTGCTCTTCCCAGGGCTACTCTCTTTCCATACTTTTCCTTATATTTAAGAATTGTTCATATGCATCCTTATCTATCCCATATCCTTCTCTATTCATCCATCCATCTATCCATCCATCTATTCAGCCAGTCAGAAAAAATTTGGCCTAATTGTCAGGGTTGAGGTTGGATCTCTGGATTTCCATAACTATCCAGGTGAGCTAGTCTACTGACCAAGTATTTTAAAACAGCATATTATATACTATTGTTCTTACTCAATAGATCTGTAAGAGCAATTATACTGGTGTCTGAGCCATATTAGAATTATCTGACAATCCATTCATTTAATAAATATTGCCTTTGTTCAACAACTGTGGGTCAGGTGCTCTGCCATGTCCTAAGGGATATAATACCCCCAGGAAGCTGGTAGTCAATGGAGAGACAACCCAGGAAATAGATGATTATAGTACAGCATGAGGAAATGTTGTAAAGTGAATATATGCTAAGTATTTTATATAATTTGTGTCATCCTACTAAAGTTTATTTTTTGAACAATGAATCATTTGGGGTGCCTTTAAAAGGAAAAAGCTCAGGGCTTCCCTGGTGGCGCAGTGGTTGAGAGTCCGCCTGCCGATGCAGGGGACACGGGTTCGTGCCCCGGTCCGGGAAGATCCCACGTGCTGCGGAGTGACTGGGTCCGTGAGCCATGGCTGCTGAGCCTGCATATCTGGAGCCTGTGCTCCACAACGGGATAGGCCACAGCAGTGAGAGGCCTGCATACGGCCAAAAAAAAAATAGAAAAACTCAGGTTTTGCCTTATTGCGATATTGACACATTTACTATTTAGCTACTACTCTCACTCACTCCCTACCCCTCACCCTACCACACACATCAGCTTTTCCTACATGTGAGTTCATCTTCTAGGCTTGTGGTCTTCAACCAGGGGCAGTTTTGCCCCCCACCCCACCCCAGGAGACATTTGGCAATATCTGGAGACATTTGGCAATGTCACAGCCTTGGGTAGGAGTGCTAATGCATCTAGCGTGTAGAGGCCAGAGATGCTGGTAAATATCCTACAATGCACTCCACACACCACCGCCAACAACAAAGACTTCTCCAGCCCAGAATGTCAATAGTGCCAAGATTGGGAAACCCTGTCCTAAACGCAGAGACTTACATACAAGTACAAACATGTCCATGTCATGGCTGGACCCAAAGGTCATTCTGTTTAGCCAACTCTCTAAACTCTGCTCATAGATGTCCAGGTACCAGTCTGATTCTAGAAATCTCTTATCTTTCAACAGTTTTGACAGACATTTACTGGACAACCTCTTATGAAGTTAACACTTTCATATCCATTCTCCCACTTGCAGAGTATTGCAAAATTCCATTTTACTAATGAGGAAGCTGAAACTCAGAGGAGTTAAGTCATTTGCCAAAGTTACACAGCTGGAAATTGCTGAGTCAGAGTTCAAGCCTAAGTGTCACTAAATCATGCTCAGATGTCTTTCTTCTGGCCACTAACACTTCATCTTCTTTTGAATAGGTTTGTCTTAAATTAGTTTTCTCCGTCTGGAGGGCCCCAAGCTGACTTGCTGAATGTCAGAGCTCAAAGGAGCACTCCTGTCTGATCAGCTTCCCTCGACTGAGATACAGAGAGCACCATGCTAAAGGGGAGAAACGCTTGCTGCTGCCACGGAAGAAGCTTCTAGCTCAAAGTATGTCTTTATTCCATTTTTTTAATTTTGTGTTTGCACAATTTTGAACAGTTTCAGATCTCTTCTCCCAGCCCTGATGTCTATTACTGTGGAAAGAGTCATCTCCAGGTCTTCTAGATTCAAGAGAAGAGACTTCCCTGGGAGGGTGGACCTTGAAGAACCTCTGAACCCAAGTCCCCAGCACCCCAGCACCTTCATTCCAGAGATGTTCCCTTGATCTTACAACAGGACAACACTGCTGTAGCTGCCCCATCTGAAGTCTGCCTGCCTCGGGAGCCACCATTGCTCCCAGTACCACTGAGTAAAACCTTTAACTCTTTCCTGCCCACCAAGTGCAAGTAACACAACTAAATACACAGGCACATAGTAAGTACACAGTTAATCTTGAAGATAAGGAAACAAACAACAAATAAACATTCATACCTGAAAGCATTGCTGTTCTTAGTGGACTTACATTTTAAAGGCTTTCCTTTTGTTTATTCATCCAGTCATTCAATGAATAATTACTAGTTTGCTATGAACGTCTATCCCTGTGCTCAGTGCTAGAGAGAAAAGGATGAGTAAAAGCAGGTCAGGTCCTGCCCTCACAGAGCTTGCTGTCTGGCAGCACTGGATTTTGGTCAAGTCCTTTTAAATGCATAATTATGAAACATAATAAAGGATCTGAGAAAGCAAGCAGCATGGGGTCTCTGAGAGTGTTTATCAAGAGAACCTCATTCAATCTAGCCAGGCTGGGCAGGGAAATGTTCCATAAGGAGGACTTGCAAACTGCAGCTTAAGGAAGATTCTCCAATGTGAGTGCATTCCAGAGCTGGAGTAGTTGACAAAGAATGGCATTCTGAGTGGGAGAGACCCCCTGGAGTGTCACTCGTCCCACCTGTTAGTGACACCCTTTGCAAAGAGGTGGAGCTAGGCTGACTTTCCAGTTTTCCAGGAACATACCTTGGAGCACTGCTCTTCAAACTTTTTGCTTGTTTACTCTCCAAAACGACTCTGGAAACTTTGGTGCCTCCTGGCAAAGGATAGTATTTTGGGTACATTGGGAATGTGGACATTTTTAAGCAAAACTGTGAAACATTTTTTAAAATGTAGTCTGGGGTATTTAAAACTCATTGTAATTTCATAACCACATCATCCATGAAAAAAATGAATAAGCGCTCTTGTAACAATCAGATAGTTTACATTTTTCTTTTTCTCCATAAACTAATAGTTTCATTTCACTTCCCACACAGACGTTTAAGCTCATGTAATATATTTTGATGCTTAAAAACCTTTAATTGATCGTATTTATCTGGTGCAAAAATATGTATATAAATTTACTTTTAAACTTTGTAATTCCTAGAGCTATATGGTGCTAAGTATTAAAAAGAATTTCTCCTCCATGTAGATATCATTTTTATAATTACTAAAGCATGGATTAAAATAACCCATGTAAAATACATTACAAATTTTGATAACTATTTATTAAGGAGAAATAACACAATTGTATTGGAAATGTATCTTTTAATGAGGCTGTTGATGTTTCTGAAGATGAGTATGACTAATTACATGAAAGATACATTTAGTATCATTCTATTCCCCTTTTTGTTTATTTGTTTTGTAGATGTTAAATGTTTAGAAAATGTGTTCACAAAAGAAAGTACATAGAAATGGAAGCTTCTTCTCCAACCATCGTTGCTCAAGTTATTATTACAAGTGAGTTAGGTAACAAAAATCACACAGTGATCTAGCATCAAAAAATATTTTTAGGGCTTCCCTGGTGGCACAGTGGTTGAGAGTCCACTTGATGATGCAGGGGACATGGGTTCGTGCGCCGGTCTGGGAAGATCCCACGTGCCGCAGAGCGTCTGGGCCCGTGAGCCATGGCCGCTGAGCCTGCGCGTCCGGAGCCTGTGCTCCGCAACGGGAGAAGCCACAACAGTGAGAGGCCCGCATATTTTTAATGTTTTGAATTATCCTTTTGTTTGGTTCCCTGTAAGTTTTTCTTGTTAGTATAATGCACCATAATAAGAATCTCAATAAGTAAAAGGTATGTTATTTTTTGTTTTTCATGGGAAATGGGAGATTGTGAAATAAAAAGGAGAAATTCAAGGACCAATTCAGTTGGACCAAATATTAGAAAAGGGTTCATATGGAAGTTGATGATCCAAAACCAAAATTCTTTATGTATCACTTGGAAAAAATGTCTATAAATCTTCAGAGGTATATATACTTCAGTTTAAAGACCATGGGCTTTGAGGATCAAATAACACTCCACTCAACTGATAATACCCTTGGTTTCATTCCAACATGCTGACCTCCCAATGTGTGGAGAGAGGCCACCTGGGTGGGGGTTACTCAAACCCCCTGGCCTTCTTCAGGCTGAGGGCTCACTCCTGGGTTCTTCAGGATATATGCCAGCGCAAGGTAAGGTCCCTCCCTGGGAATTAAATGCCAGGAAGGGAACAGGTTGCGTGAAATGAAAATGGATAGCACAACTTGATCTTGGAGGTCAAGGAAAGCTTAACTGAAAAAGTGACATCCAATCTAAGATATAACAGATGAATAGAAGTCTACAAGGCCATAGAGGGAAATAGAAGATGGTGACTACTTCAGGCAGACACAAGGATACATGAAAAAGAACTGAAAAAGGGAAGGGTATGAGGGGCCCTGTAAGTTGGGAGGAAGAGGTCCCACTGAAAATTTATTTAATAAATTTTTTTTTAAATTAATTTAAATTTTTTTTAATTTAAAATTATTTTTTAAATTAAATTTAAATTTTAAATTTAATTTTAAAATTTTAAATTTAAATTTTTTTAATTAATTTAAATTTTTTTTTAATTTAAAATTATTTTAAAAACTTATTTAATAAAATTTATTATTCAGTGCAACGGGAAGCCATCAAAAGTTTTTAAAGATTTTCACTTCACTGAGGTATCTCTGGGAAGTAATCATGCCCAAGAAAGAAGCACAAATCCAGAAAGGAGGTGTACTGGCCAGCCAAGAGCAGGAAAGGACTGTCACCTCCTGCATTCTAGACAGTAGATCTTGCTTTATGCAACCTAAGGTACTTGCTTGACTCTTTGCAGCCCCTTCTCACTGAACTCCAGCCCCTGATGTCTCCCTCTATCTCGGTGCTGTTTAGTTACTTCTCCGTAACCCTGTCCGTGAACATTTTGGCTTTCCGGTTCCAGAGCAGGACTTCACAGTTATCCTTGAGCCCCAAGAGAATTCCAAGTTTTGAGAAGACAATTGAGCCTGGCTCTCCCTACTTTTCACTATGGCCACAAACTTGCAACCAGCTTCTGGGGCTTCTGTAGATTGAGTGCCAAAGCCTATTGCCTCCTCTTCTACTGCTGGCTTATGCATGGGTATCAGAGCAGACCCTTTTTTACAAATTTTCTAAGATATGAAACATTTATAATTAAAAAATAAGATTTTCAAGGTGCTGTAAAGACCTCCATCTCCATATCTGTATCTCTATTCCTCTCTTTATCTCTCTCTATCTCTACCCATCATATATACTTACCAAATGTGGATTTACATTTTCCTCCTCCATAACAGTTAGATAAAATCAGTCAAACCCCCATTGCACTTCCAGAGCTCTGTAGAAACCCCACAACTTCCCTAGAGAACCCTGGCCTCCCACTTCTACCGAACACTTCAGTTTGGAGCATCCTCAGCCCATTAGTGTTTAACACCAACTCACGGAACTCTTTTAAATTCCCATCTAATTAAACATTAATTCAAAGTGTGAATGTATAAAAATCCTTGATAATAAATATAGGACGATGCAAGGATTCACATTATACAACACAAACAGCTGGAAGTTGAATCTGAATTGGTTAAAACCAATTTACTAAAAATTACTAAAACTCTAAAACTTGAGCACCAGGCTTCCACCTTATCCCTTGGCATACTTCTTGTCTTGACATATTTCTTTCTTTGTTCTCTCTTCCCAAACCAAATTAGTGGTCACTTTCCTTCTTTGATGACCATGATGCCTGATTTGGGTTTCATCTTATCCCCAAAAGTCTTCTCTTGATCCCGTTCCTTTCCTAAGCAGAGTGCTGGTGCGAGCTCTTAACATAATAAGTATTTTCACCTGAGGACAGATATGATCATGGGACTTGATATAATACATATGATATATTGATATGATAATGTAACATAACACATCTTTGAGTTAATCACAATATACCCACAATGAACACTTTATAGCCCCAAGTAAGTATGTACATTAATAAAAATAATTGTGAAATATGTGTTTGACCCACTAAAAGCTCCTTTTGGACAGGATAGTGTTCCAGGTTGAACTGCTTCCATGTTTTATAAAATAGGATGAAAAAAATTCCAAATTCATGGAATGTGGATAAGTATTAAGTGACAAAATAATATGTTGTGGAATAAGTCTGGAATGGCCTGGGTTGGGGGGTGGGGGGCTGCTGGAAGCAGGGAACAGATTTTTTTCTTTCCTGTAAAATTTCCTAGAAGTCCTTATTATATCACGTGAGCATTCTTATACATGTCCATGATATGTTTACAGAGTTTTCCAAATATATTTGACTGTAGAACACTATTACCTAGAGAATCTTGCTGGCTGGTGTTCTGTAGAATACGCTTCAGAAAACACAGTAGCTAGAGCATGACTCAAATTGTCTCCACTTCCTAGTGCCTTGGGATTCTCAGACCCCAACTAAACTTGTTAGCGAATCCCCTTTCTTGGCAAGAACACCCCTTATTCCATCTTCTACCTTCAGTCATCCTCTCTGGCCATCTCCAGTGCAAAAGTATTTGGTCCAAGTTCCAGTGATCTAGACTGATAACCTCTGTGTCTTAAAAGCCCATTGAAAACATGAAGTAGACTCAATGAATAACTCACTAGAGCAAATTGAATTGAATTGGAGAATTTGAGGTCCTTACAATTGTAATAGGGAAAAATAAATCTGAGTCCATTTTGGATCTGTTTCTTTAACCTTTGTATTTTATTGCTTTTGCTACAAGTTATGAATGTTGCCTATAACCTGAAATACACAGGATAGCCCATTCTCAAGGTTCTGACCTTTAAAGGTATAACACTTTTCCATTCATATAGAGATAAAAAGTTGCAGAACAGAGAATAACATTTATATTGTTGGAGGTTTATAAGAACAGCTGGGCAGCTGCAAGAACAAAGGATTCCAGGACCAAGAAGTTTGCAACAACCAATCACACCTGCTCCTCTTTTAGTGTAAAAGAAGCCTGAATTCTAACTCGGGTAAGATGGGTCTTTGGGACACTCGGCCACCATCTTCTCAGTCTGCTGCTTTTCCAAATAAAGTCACAATTCCTTTCCTCAACAACTCGTCTCTCGATTTATTAGCCTGGCATTTGGCAAGCAGTATGAGCTTGGACTCAGTAACCCAATCAGAAACCAAATCTCAATCAACTTTCTGGCTAGCTTATGGGAAGCACTTAATAAACAGTTGTTAAATGAATGAACAGCAACTAACATACAGTAGGTACTCTAAACTGTGACTCCCTTCACCCTTTTCCTAAAACAGAAAATAAAGCATTGCTTGAGTTTGCAGAGTGTAGTTCAGGGACTGATCTTAAGGCATTTATTGCAAACAATCGTTGGTGCTCACAGCCTCCACACACCATCAGACCTGTCTTTGTGCTTGTGAACCTGATAGCCATGGGGCAAAGCATTCTAATACTCCCACATCTTTCTGAGTTCTTAGAGCTGCATTGGCCTTTGACCTGTTTGCATCCAGTCCAAGTTCTAGGTAAGTGACTGAGGATAATTCTTCTCCATTTTTTTTTCACAAGTTCTTGACCAGTGAAGATGAGGAGCTTCAGAGATGAACTGGGGAAGTAAAATGTAACTTGAACATCTGAAGAAAACCACTCTAGTTTCTAAATTCATTGACTTTCCTTGAGTTACAGTAAAAAAAAAAAAAAAAAAGAGAGAGAGAGAGAGAGAAAAAAGCACATCTTGGAAACTGCTGTGGGTGCACATTTGTACTTTGAAGCCCTCCACCCCAAGAAAGTCATGAAAAACATGTCGCAGAAAAGTGAATATAGGCAGCAGGATGAAAGGGGTCCTCCCAGACCACATCCATGTGTCCTCTCCTAGCTCTTTGGTTGGGCATTGAACTTTCTTCCCCTCTGGTCTGCTTAAAAAGACATTTTGTTCTTGAACAGAAAATGTCTGGGCAGGAAACCTACACCATGACTGCTTGGTACCTGGTCTTGGGGCAGAAAAAGAGATCACAATCACTTCCTCACCTTGGTATCCAGAGAGGTTAGGATCCTTCCCGACTGGCTTTTATCATCTTCTCTGGAAAACTGAGCCATGACTTCTAATGACCCACCCCCCCCATCTTTGGCCACCTTTGGCCAACTGTCTGTAGGCATGTCCATGGGAGGTTATAGGAGGCAGAAAATATAAATACTCCCCTGAGGATCTCAGACCTGTTTACCACAAAAAAGACTTGAGATTTGGATTTGCATTTCTGATCCATTGATCCTTTGGGTTCCTTCCCCTCTAGCTCTGTCTGAGGAGCGATATACAAGAACGCAAACTTTGGTCAAACAGTCCTAGGATCCCGGGAGATCCTAAAATATTCTAGATACAGTAATCCTCAATAAATGTACAAAGCTGAATAAGACAAAGCTCTGCTCTTGAAATGCTTCCAGTCTATTGGGAGAGGAAGGGGGTCTAAGAAAATGTTTTACAACATACTATGAAAAGAACATTTTAGAGGGAGACATGAATCTGGATTAACCTCACCTGTGGTTCTCAGGAGAGCTAGACAGAGATGGCAATGTTTTAAGTGGATTTGGAGTATGAGTAGGTGTTTTAGTTAGAGTTGGCTATTTTATTTTACAGGAACAAAAATTCTCTAAGTGTAAATGGATAAACACAATAAAAGTTTACTCCCTGCTTGTGTAAAGTCTAATTCAGATGTTCCTAGTCAGGCAGCTCTCTTCTCTGCAGTGATCTAAGATCCTAGGCTACATCGTTTAATCAGTTCTACTGTTTTTTAGGGCCTCAGAATTCTTCTTCTGGATTTTCACTGGATCCTCTTCGTCTTCACAATGAAGATACTGGATATAGACATCTCAAGAGACTTCAGGGGCCAGCCAAAAATTGCCTTACATCACTGCTATCCACATTATGCTAGCCAGAAATAGTCACATGGCTCCACCTAACTGCAAAGGAAGCTGGGAAATGTATTTTTCCTGTAAGCCAAAGGGGGTAGAAAAATGGGTCTAGTTAATTCATAGTACTGATTGTGCCAGAGTAGGATTTACCAAGGAGAAAGGGAAAGACATGTCATGGAAGCTTTAAAAATGCAGGTGTGTGGTTACCCAATGTGAGCACTAAGTAGAACAGTCTCTCAAGAAAAATATATTTGGAAACCAGCAAGGAAAACCAACGATAAGGCTTGAGATTCTGTGAAAGACGGTTGCAAAGGGTAAAGTGGAAAGTTGGTCCAGGGGTCAGCTGAGATATAAGCTAAGCTATCCGACTGGGGCCAATTCTTTCCTGAGGAGCCCATGTGGCCTTCTTTCCTTGCACAAAGGGACAAGTCCCCAGAGAAGCTCCCACAAAAGATGGCTTGGTCTATTTAAAAACAGAAACGATTCTTTTCTTTTCACATGCAGATCCCAATGCCAGAGACTTAAAGGCCTCCAGGAGAGTCCAGGGCTTACCTCTCAGTGCAGGAGCTTTTACCACTGCCCTGAATCTCATGCAGCTACTCATCCTCGTGTGCACCTAGAGGGCCTAAAGTCGTGAGTACTTGTGTCCTTGAGTCATGGGTACCGATAGCTTCCAGTTGGATCCCAGATGTTGGGTTCAGAACAGGGAACTTTGAAGATCGCTGGAAGCGTGGTCTGAGATACAGTTCAGGGGCCTTCGCAGGAGAACTCTTTGGAAGAAGATGCAAACCATGGCAACCAGACCTGATGCCTGCACTCTGTCTTCTCATCCATCTTTGGCAGACTTTGAGATCTGACATATTAACTACCTCTAATGCTCAAATGATCTGTCAAAGAGCATTTTTTTAATTTTAAATGATTATTGACTTTAATTTATTTTGATAATACATTATTAGATTATTACAAAATTTTTTCATGTAATACAGAAAAGTATTTTTTTAAAGTTACCAAAAATCTCACCACTTAAAAAATGAGCATTGAAAAGTCATTTTCCTAGATCTTTATTTATATATAAAGGTAGATGGAAGGAAGAGAGAGAGGCATGGAAAGAAGGAGGGAAGAAGAAAGGAAAAGAATATGTTACAATGGACTGTACTTTTTCCTGGTGTGGTACTTTTATATTTAAAAAAAGCAATATTTATTGACTATTCAAAAAAATGCAAATTCAACCTCAAAGAAACTCTTCAACTCATCCTTCATGTTAATAAGAATTCCTAGACTTCCCTTGTGGCACATTTGTTGGGAATCTGCCTGCCAGTGGAGAAGACACGGGTTCAAGCCCTGGTCGGGGAAGATCCCACATGCCGCAGAGCAACTAAGCCCGTGCCTCACAACTACTGAGCCTGTGCTCTAGAGCCCACAAGCCACAACTACTGAAGCCCGCGTGCCTAGAGCCCCATGCACCTCAACAAAGAGTAGCTCCTGCTCACTGCAACTAGAGAAAGCCTGCGTGCAGCAACAAAGACCTAACACAACCAAAAATAATAAATAAATTTATTTTTTTAAAAAAGGAATTTCTTCACCTAAGAATTCTTCATACACTAGTCATGGGAACCACTATGCCACCCATCAATCTTCTGACTTTCTAAATTTCTTCATTGACCAAATAGTTCTTGAGGGCCTACCATGAGCTAGGCACTAGGCTAGTGCAGGGCAAAAGCAGTAAGCAAGACCAACACAGTCCATATTCTCACAGAACTTAGGAGCAGAAGGTTGTTTCTTGGAGCAAAGTTCAAGGTCTTAGGGCATCTGACTTCATGGTGTAGTGTGAGCTCCAGGAATCTGCATTTTCCAAGTTCTCCAGATGATTTGGGTGCCTACTGGAGTTGAGAACCACTGTGCTTGTAGAGTTGTGTGCTAGTAGAAAGAACATTGCCCAGAAAAGACATGGCAGGAGTATAGGACTGGCCCAAGTCAGGAATCCAGGTCAAGAGTAGGCAAAGGTCAAGGCTGATGGAGCTAGACTGATTACTTTAGATAACCCCATGGTATAATTATGAGTCTAGTCTGATCCATGTGCAGATTAGAGTTACCACTGAAATGGAGAGAAAGCCCTTTTGCAGGTAATGGACTTTGGCAGATGTTCATGGCAGGTTTCATCCTTAGGGTAATCTGGTGGATACATTTTCAAGAATTCTGATGAAGGAATGTAACCCCAACTTTTATGACTATCTGCCAGCAGTGACTTCTTTGTGCCCTGGCAATTGTCCTGAGGACTTAGACTCTTTAGCACAAAGATTCTCAGAGGAAAAAACAGTGAACTGCCAAGGATTAGGGTCAACTTCCCACTAGAATCTGAGTGCTCTCCTTGACATATGCAGCTAAAAAAAAAATTGTTTTTCCTTCTCTATTTGGTTGAAATGTTAATATCCAAACTAATGTGCAGGAGAGGTTAAGACCCAATGTTTATCCAGGGACCATCCAAAGAAAGGTTTAGGTGAGAGGGGAATTGTGCTTTCCACATTTAAACAACTCTGCTTAACATGGTAACATGAGACCAGGCGGGGAATCCAACCACGGGATTCATGCAATTATGTAAATTGAATTAACACACTATTTGGAGAATATATTATATTCGGATGGTAACACTCAGTTTTTAATCACCCTCTAGCCTTTTAAAGATACATGTTTCTAGAAATATAGATCAATGGAACAGGATAGAAAGCCCAGAGATAAACCCATGCACATATGGTCACCTTATATTTGATAAAGGAGACAAGAGTATACAATGGAGAAAAGACAGCCGCTTCAATAAGTGGTGCTGGGAAAACTGGACAGCTACATGTAAAAGAATGAAATTAGAACACTCCCTAACACCATACACAAAAATAAACTCAAAATATAAGACCAGACACTATGAAACTCTTAGAGGAAAACATAGGAAGAACACTCTTTGACATAAATCACAGCAAGATTTTTTTTGACCCACCTCCTAGAGAAATGGAAATAAAAACAAAAATAAACAAATAGGACCTAATGAAACTTAAAAGCTTTTGCACAGCAAAGAAAAACATAAACAACATGAAAAGACAACCCCCAGAATGGGAGAAAATATTTGCAAACAAAGCAACTGACAAAGGGTTAATCTCGAAAATTTACAAGCAGCTCATGCAGCTCAATATCAAAAGAACAAACAACCCAATGCAAAAATGGGCAGAAGACCTAAATAGACATTCCTCCAAAGAAGACATACAGATTGCCAACAAACACATGAAAGGATGCTCAACATCACTAATCATTAGAGAAATGCAAATCAAAACTACAATGAGGTATCTCCTCACACCAGTCAGAATGGCCATCATCAAAAAATCTACAAACAACAAATGCTGGAGAGGGTGTGGAGAAAAGGGAACCCTCTTTCACTGTTGGTGGGAATGTAAATTGATACAGCCACTATGGAGAACAGTATGGAGGTTCCTAAAAAACTAAAAATAGAATTACCATATAAGCCAGCAATCCCACTACTGAGCATATACCCTGAGAAAACCATAATTCAAAAAGAGTCATGTATCACAATGTTCACTGCAGTTCTATTTACAATAGCCGGGACATGGAAGCAACCTAAGTGTCCATCAACAGATGAATGGATAAAGAAGATGTGGCACATATATACAATGGAATATTACTCAACCATAAAAAGAAATGAAATTGAGTTATATGTAGTGAGGTGGATGGACCTAGAGACTGTCACACAGAGTGAAGTAAGTCAGAAAGAGAAAAACAAATACCATATGCTAACACATATATATGGAATCTAAAAAAAAAGAGTGGTCCTGAAGAACCTAGGGGCAGGACAGGAATAAAGATGCAGACGTAGAAAATGGACTTGAGGATACAGGGTGGGGGAAGGGTAAGCTGGGACAAAGTGAGAGAGTGGCATGGACATATATACACTACCAAATGTAAAATAGATAGCTAGTGGGAAGCAGCCACATAGCACAGGGAGATCAGCTTGGTGCTTTGTGACCACCTGGAGGGGTGGGATAGGGAGGGTGGGAGGGAGACGCAAGAGGGTGGAGATACGGGGACATATGTATATGTTTAGCTGATTCACTTTGTTATAAAGCAGAAACTAACACACCATTGTAAAGCAATTATATGCCAATAAAGATGTAAAAAAAAAAAGATACATGTTTCTAAAGATTAATTATAAATATTATGTCTTAAATGCTGAAGCTGTAGAGGTCTGTATAAACCTCTATTCGATAATAATATTTATTATTGTAATGAGTGAGTGAATGAATGCTTGAGAAAAGTAAAATTAAAATATTGCAAATTCGGGCTTCCCTGGTGGCGCAGTGGTTGAGAGTTCGCCTGCCGATGCAGGGGACACGGTTCGTGCCCCGGTCCGGGAAAATCCCACGTGCCGCAGAGCGGCTGGGCCCGTGAGCCATGGCCACAGAGCCTGCGCATCCGGAGCCTGTGCTCCTCAACGGGAGAGGCCACAACAGTGAGAGGCCCGCGTACCGCAAAAAAAAATATATATATATATATATATATGTGTGTGTGTATATATATATATATATATATATATATATATATATATATATATCAGAAATTCCTTTTTAAAAAACTCTCTGAAATGTTAAATAATTATCGCGAGCTCAATAGCTTTTTCATACTAGACTATAATTTTTGTTTATACATACTACTAGCAAGAATTAGTATCTCGGGGGTGGCGGGTGGTGGTGGGATGAATTGGGAGATTGGGATTGACATGTATACACGAATATGTAGAAAATAGATAACTAATAAGAACCTGCTGTATAGCTCAGGGAATTCTACTTCGCTTTGCTGTACAGTAGAAATGAATACAACATTGTAAAACAACAATATTCCAATTAAAAATTTTTAAAAAGAATTAGTATATCATTTTTTACTGACATCAGGCTAGGTGAAAGAAAAGTTTAGTGTGTCTAGACTCTAAGAAAATAAATATTGATGGCCACAGGGGATTTAATTGATAACCTGATAATGAGGGGAAAAAGGAAAAAGTGATAAAAACCAGATTTAAAATTCTGAAGTCTCCGATGTCTGGTGGCATTTGGTATAGAGACAAGCAGCCTGAATATCCTCTAGTACAGGGGTCCCCAACCCCAATATCTTCTAGTACAGGGGTCCCTCTAGTACACGGTACCAGTCCATGGCCTGTTAAGAACCAGGCCGCACAGCAGGGGGTGAGCGGTGCACAAGTGAGTGAAGCTTCATCTGTATGAAGCTTCTGGCTCCCCGTCGCTCACATTCCCATCTAAGCTCTGCCTCCTGTCACAGCAGTGGTGGCATTAGATTCTCATAGGAGCGTGAGCCCTACTGTGAACTGCGCATGCGAGGGATCTAGGGTGCACACTCCTTATGAGAATCTAATGCCTGATGATCCGAGGTGCAGCTGAGGCGGTGATGCTACCACTGGGGAGAGGCTGCAAATACAGATTATCATTAGCAGAGAGGTTTGACTGCACAGAGACCATAACAAATAAATTGCCTGCAGACTCATATCAAAATCCTACCAGTAAGTGGCAAGTGAAAACAAGCTCAGGGCTCCCACTGACTCTGCATTACGGTGAGGTATATAATTATTTAATTATATATTATAATGTAATAATAATAGAAATAAAGTGCACAGTAAACGTAATGCACTTGAATCATCCTGACACCATCCTACCCCACCCCACCCCCGGTCCGTGGAAAAACTGTCTTCCACGAAACTGGTCCCTGGTGCCAGAAAGGTTGGGAACCACTGCTCTAGTAGATGTGACTACATCACACACTGTAATAATTAATATTCAGGTTATCAAGAAAGTTTTGTGATGTAGCCGTATATTCTAATTCAAAAGACAGGGAGATGTATATACAATTAATATATCCTTCATGGTTATTTTTGAAAGTTTTGGTATTTTATGGGTTTGGCTTCCTTCATGGGTAAAATGCACTTGGCCAGAAAAGCTCTTTCTCCAATGATTAAGTTTGCCAGGTTTAGCAAATAAAAGTTCGGGACGTGCAGTTAAATTTGAATTTCAACAAAACAACTAATCACTTTTGGTATAAATAAATCACATCCAATATTTGGGGTTTACTTACGTCCTATGCGATATTTGGTACACACTTATACTAAAAAAACATTGCTGTTTATTTGAAATTTACTGTAATTGGGTATCCTGTATTTTATCTGGCAACCCTACCAGTGACTCAGAAGGAACCCAGTGTTACATCTCAGAGTTAGTACATTCTGGAATTGTTGCATTTGAGAAAGCCTGGCTGATTCTATGAGTCAGCTCTACAGAGCTTTTCAAAAGAAATCTGTAAACTTTAGAATAAAATAATCTCCTAAAACATTAGCCTACCTCTGAAAGTTTCAAGTCAAGCTAGATTAAAGCTTGAAATAGACCTGCAGGTATGCAAATAGAGATAAGCTCTAGGACAATAGGTTATAAGGAGTAAATTAACTCATTATGGTCCCTTGCAAAATCACCTCCTTTGAACTGAATTCTATTGTGAAAACTTTGGCTCTTACTAATGGAAGGCCCAGGAAAGAGTATCGTGACAGTCGTTACTGCAACTGCCACAGAATGTTGTTGAGGACACTGTGCTCTGCTGTCCCCCTTCAGGCCTGACCTGCCCGCAAGTCTTGTCCAACTCTCCTGGGCTGCTCCCTTTTCTAGAAACCTCCCTTTTAGCCCGAATTCTGTTTCTGTAATTGTCTGTGTTGTCCTCTCGCTAGATTCTTTAAAGGACTGGGAATGTATCTTTTGACTTTGTACTCCTAGTGGTAGAACATTGCCTGGCCTGCAGTAAGTACACAATATGCGTTTGAAAGGATGGCAGAGAGGATAGCTGGATGGATGGATGAATGATTGATGGTTAGATGGACGGATTATACAGTTGAAAATATTACATTGTGTTTACAGAAAGGAAAAAATTAACTCTTCTACTTGTACAAGAATATTTATATTCACTTTATTCATATTAGGTAAAAACTGAAAAATTCAATGTGTCCAAATAGGAGAATGGATAAACAAACTGTGGTATATTTAATCAATGGAATTCTACTTAGCAATAAACAGGAATGAACTACTAATACACAACAGGGATAAACTTCAAAAATATTAATATTATGCTAAGTAATAGGAGACATGCAAAAGAATACATACTATATGATTCCATTTATGTGAAGATCTCAACAGGCAAAACTGATTTAGGGTGGAAAAACATATGAAAAATTTGTCTGGGAGGCGGAAGTGGGTAGGGATTGACTGGGAAGGGACATGAGAAAACTTTCTGGGTAATGATATTGTTAAATATTTTGATAGTTATTTGGGTTGCCTACGTGCATTTATTTGTCAAAATACAAAAAATGTACACTTGATATTAATGTGTTTCACTGTAATAAATTTTACCTCATAAGAAGAAAAGTCTGTAGACAAATATTGAACTCTGGTTACATTCAGAAGTATTTAGGAGAAATAGAGTAATATTTGCAATTTGCTTTGAAATGCACCAAAAAATAGAATGGATTGAGGGCTAGAAAGAAGAATACATCAATATAAGACAAAGCAGGTACAACAAAATGTTCATGGTAGAATGTAGTAGTGAGTATACAGGTGTCCAGTGTAAAATGCTTTCAGTTTTGCTATGTTTGAAATTTTTCATAATAAAATGTCGGGATAAAAAGAAACTTCTGGTTCACCTGTCAGCAGGCTTCACTTAGAAAGAACTCTGATGTTCTCTAAAGATGTTTGAGAACTTTTCTCAGGGTGAGCAAATTACATCTGAGGCTTTTTGGGGTATTGGTCCCTCTCTCATAAGAACCCCACATACCATTTGGCCAAATTGAGTACACCTGGTGAAAATTCTACTTAGTTTATTTTCTATCAACTCCAATGATTCCAGCACTTTCTCCTCTGAAAACATAGCATGTTTACTTAGAAGTAGGAAGAACTCCATCCCCAGGGCTCCCGTCCCTTCTCCTGCATCCATTGGTTTCGATCCTTTACTGTCAGACTGAGGGAGGTGTCAGCATTGATAAAAAGTCGATTAGAGATGACTGACCCCTGAAGTTTGTGCCAGGTGGAGCTGCTCCCTCCTGCAGAAGTAGTGTGTCTAAAGATCACTCTCCCTGACGCGTTCCTGTAGCTGCTGAAGGAGAGGATTTACTTGGGGGAAATTTAGGCCTCAGGGGGACTTGAACATCATGCTCACAATTAGAAGTGACATGTGACCCAGGATTAAAAGCTGGCTGCCAGAGAAAGCAGTAAGCTGATTCTTTTGAGTTGGTCAGATTCAGGAAAACTGCCTTTGTAATTCCATCAGTGAAAGGTCCAGAAAGTTTTCAGGGTGATCAGTTAAAAAAAAAAAGAGGTGAAGATAAGGAATCCCTTCTAAAAACAAACAAAAAAAGTCACAGGCTCCCTATAAAGAGAAGACAGAAGGGTAAAGAGCTCAACCACATGGAAATTATCTGTGACTCTGTGTCTCGCTGTGGCTGTAGCACGTGGAAGGTAAGTCACAGTTGGAAACTTCGCTCTCCAACTGCAGAGGCTGCCTCCAACAAGGGAGTTGCACAATCAAGATGCTGAATATTCCAGCACTCTCCTCAGGAAGTCTGGATCCTGTGACCTATTTGGGGACAGATTTAAGCTCTATCCACTAATGACCTTGGGTAGTGCATTCCATACACCTGGAGGTATTCAAACTGACCCTGGACAGTATACGAGGGATTACTAAAGACAATTAAAGGGCAGAGTGGTATTATGGGCGGAAATGCGTCCCCCCAGAATTCACATGTTGAAGTCCCAAACCCCAGTATCTCAAAATGTAACCATATTTGGAGACAAAGTCTTTAAAGACGTGATTAAGTTAAAATGATGTCATTGAGGTGAGACTCTAGTCCAATATGACTGTTGTCCTTACAAGAAGAGGGAGAGACAGCAGGGGCACATGCACAGAGCGACAAACAGTGTGAAGAGCTGGCAAGAGGGCCACCATCTACAAGCCAAGGAGAGAAGCCTCAGAGAAAAACAACGCTCCCGGCACCTTGATCTTGGACTTCCAGCCTCCAGAACTGTGATAAAGTAAATATTTTGTTATGACAGCCCTAGCAAAATAATCGAGGTGGGGCTTGGAGTAAAAGGTTTTCCAAGTTCCATCTTTGAATATAAGCTGCATAGAGGCAAAATCTGTGGCTTGTTTACTACAGTATTCCAAACACCTACGATACTCATTGACCAATAGGCATTAAATAAATAACGAATAAATAAATTATATTAGATTTTCCAGGGAACTCTGTTATTGGAAGTTCACTACCAAGCACAGAGCCATTTAAATTTACAGGTTGGCCCTTGATATACTTCTATGGCATTGATTACAGTGTGCAACTTACTTTGATTTCAGAAAATGTGAAAATACAGGCATTAGTAGAGAAAATAGAAGTCTTCTGAAATCCCAATACTAAGATTTAACTATTATGAGCATTTTTGGTTCACTTTCTTAATTCATAAAAATATATACATAGGTAAGTTTAAGACAAATTGTAAATGCAGTATATTTTCTTCTTTTTTGCAGATGATTACATTTTCTTATTTTATTATATATTTTCTCAAATGAGATCTTTAACATATGCATATTATTCCATCATAAGGAGGAAATGTTCAATCATCTAAAAACTGACTGAAACATAACTGAAAGAACGAAGTGAATCTATGTCCAAAAAAATCAATTTTTGAAATTATTTTTAAGGATGCTAAATATTTTCCTGTGTTTTAATTGGATATTTGAATATTTCTTTTTTATTTTATGATTTCTTATTGTTTTATGTTTAGAAAAAATTTCCCCATACCCAATTTTCTCCATAACAGTTAATTAATCACTTCTATTTTCTTTGGGGTATTTCCATTATCAAAACAATATATGTTCATGATACAAATTTTGAAAATATTTGAAAGCTGAAAGAATAAAAAAAGTCATCTATAATATTCTGATCTTTTATTGTTTTCCTTCCCATCAATTAGTAGTGTATATTTTTACATATTTGCTATCATATAGTATCTATAAAATGTAATATTAATTTTAAACTTATCTAGATGATTATAAATGAACATCTGATCACTGTATAAAATCTGGAGACTGCACAGTGCTACTTGGAGAAAATAAAAACAACTAAATCCCAATCCCCCAGGCAGAGCCACTGCTAACATTTAGTATACAATATTTCCTTCCAGGTCTTTGTTGTATGTATTTTTACATAATTACAGATGTGTAATATGCACAAAATTATACTGATTTTAATCATTTTTTCATCTAATATTAATACATATTCATGGTAGAAAATTGTGTATCTGAATGCATAAAATAGAAAATTAAAATCACTAATAAGAGTACCATTTCAAAGAAAATCACTATTAATAACTTGGCATATTACCTTATAGAGTAATAGTCACATGTCTTATTTGAAATGTAACAAAAGATATACATATAAATCATACATATAATATATGAAGCAATATTCATAGGTTTCCTATATAAGGAAATATAAATAGAAGCTTAATGATTAGTATAAACTAATTAAGTCATTTAATGTTTGTTCTTTTCCTCTGTATTTGAGTTTCTTAACTTTGCCCTCCAAATTAGTGACTTGATTTTCTACAGAGCAATTCTACTCTCTACTCTCTCCAATAATGATTTTAATTATCTTTTTGTAAATTAACTTCCTAGGTCAACAGCTCTTTGCAATGTTTTTCTCCATTTATTTTTGTCTTATTATTTTATGCTCACCATTCAGGGCTCATACTGGGTTTTTTGGTTTTTTTGAATTTTTCTGTGGTTTATTTGTTGAAGTTTATTAATTAAACCTTTCATTTTTGATAATTGTGGTTCACATGCAGTTTTAAGAAATAATACAGAGAGATACCATGTACTATGACCAGTTCCCCCCAGCATTAACATATTGCAAAACCATGTATAATATAATATTCCAATTCTGTATATTTCTTGTTGTTCTTTTTATACCCACACCAACCTCTGTTTTCCTCTCTCTGTCTCCCTTTACACCTGACCCCTGGCCACCATTAATCTGTTCTTCATTTCTATAATTCTGTCATTATAAGAATATTTTATAAATGGAATCATATATCATGCAACCTTTGGAGGTTGGCTTTTTTCACTCAGCATAATTTCCTGGAGATTCAAGCAGGTTTCTGTCTGTGTTTTTGTGTTTTGAAACATTTACATAAATGATACAAAATTGTGGGGAACAAAGTTTAAGGTGGTTCCCATAATCACCACTTCCTGGTATTCATACATTTGTACAATCCCCTCCCGTTGAGTATGAGCAGGACCTGCAACTTCCTTCTAACCCATGGAATGAGGCAAAGGTGATGTGATGTATGTGATTCTGTTTATATGATTATATAGAGGGTAACACCATCTTGCTAGAGTCTCTTTATCCCTTGCTGGCTTTGAAGAAGCATCTGCCATGAGGAAGAGGCTGTGTTCAGGAAGCACACATGACAAAGAATCATGTGTGGCCTCTAGGAGCTGAAGGTGACCTCCTGTAAAAAAAAAAAACCAAACCCTCAGTCTTGCAGCTATAAGGAAATGAATTCTTCCAATAGTCTGAAAGAGCTTGGAAGTGAATCCCTCCCCAGTAGAACCTCTGATGAAACTGCAGCCCTTGCTGATACTTGGGATACAGCTTGGTGAGATACTGAAACAGAGAACCCAGTTAAGCCATGACCACAATTCTGATCTACAGAAACTGTGAAATAATGACACAGTATTATGTGTCACAAAATAATACAAAATAATGTGTTATTTTAAGCCACTAAGTTTGTGGTAAAACCAATACAAAAATCTATTGCAACTCTCTTTCCCACTCAATGTTGTTTTTGAGATTTGATATATTAACAGCTTTACAGAATTTCAATACTTATACAAACCACAACTTCTCCATTCCACCCTTCAAAAAGGATGTATTTCCACTTCTTAGACATTAAAAAGCAAATGCTGTAGAGACTACCCTTATACTTCCTCAGTACATATATAACAGCTTCTCTAGAAAATGTATCTTGAAGTAACATAGCTGGGTCCAAGTATATGTGTATCTTCGACATTACTACATATTGCCAATTTGCTCTCAGAAGTGGTTTGGTTGCATACATCTTTTGTAGAGGAGAGCTCCTGATTCCCTACATCTTCACCAACACAGTATAATCACACTAAGTAATTTTTACTGATGTAATCCTTATGAAATGGCAGCGCTTTGTTCCATATCTTTGATTACGATGAGGTTGAGCTTTTCATATGTTAATTGTTTGGGGGGTTTCCTCTTATAAATATCTAAATTAACTATTCATGTCCTTTTCCCTTCTTTCTACTGACCAGCTTTCATTTTTCTTGTTGATTTGTAGGAAGCTCTGTTGTATTCTGGATTTTTAGCCTTTGTTGATTTTGAGTTGATAGTTTGTGAATGATCTTTTAAGTTGGTTTATGATAGTATGTCTATATATATTTTTTTTAATTTTGAAGTCAAATACATCAAAATTTTTCTTTATACTCTCTACATTTTGAGTCCTGTTAAGAAAATTTCCCTTCAAAATCATAAAGATATTCTAAACATTTTCAAGTTTGCTTTTATTATGAACTTAGAATTTATAGTTTCATAGTGAAGTAAGAATTTACTTTTATCTTTCCTCATGGTTAGCCAATTGTTCAAGCTCCATACATTGAGTAGCTCATTCTTTCTCACTGACATAAATGCTATCTCTGTCAAAGTCCAATTTGATTTTTTATATATGTGAATCTATTTTGATATTCTCTATTTGTTACATCTATCTAATATGTCTATCTGTGAGACAATACCACACTATTTTAATTACTAATATCTTAATAAGTCTTGAAGCCTGGTAAGCTTGGTTCCAAAAATTGTATGTCTTAAATTTTTACTATATTGTTTTTGACTCTTTATTCACCCATATAAACATTAGGATCAATTTATCAAGTCAAATAACAAATAAACAAACAAACAAAATCCTGTTGGGATTGTCACTGAAATTACATTTAAACCAAAAATTAATCTGTGGAGAATTGCCAGCATTATGATATTGAGTTTCCTCTCATTTATACATGGGGGCAGTGGTAGGTAGAATAGTGGTCCTCCAAAGATGTCAGCTTCCTCTGAATATGTTAGGTTGCAAGGCAAAAGGGAATTAAGTTTACAGTGAAATTAAGGTTGCTAATCAGCTGACTTAGAGATGGGGAGATAATTCTGTATTATCTGGTGGGTCCAGAGCAAACACAAGGTTCTTAAATATGGAGGAAAGAAGTAGAAGAGTCAATGTAAGAGTGATGCAAAGTGAGGAAGACTCAATCAGCTGTTGCTGGCTTTGCAGATGTAAGAGGCCATGAGCCAAGAAATACAGGAAACCTCTAGAAGCTGGAAAATGCAAGAAAATAGATTCTAAGAGCATCCAGAAAGGAAGGCTCTGACACCTTGACTTTAGCTCAGTGAGACCCCTTTTGGCCTTCTGACCTGAAGAAGATAAATGATCAATTGTGTTATTTCAAACCCCTATATTTATGGAAATTTGTTACAGCAGCAATAGAAAATCAATACAGGGAGATATTAGGTAGGTAGGTCGGTAGGTAAGTAGGTAGGTAGATGGATTACAGATCAGCAACAGGAAACTAACATGTGTATGTTTATATTTATGGTAATAGTTGACTATCTATTTGCATTTTGATTATTGACTATTCTCTTTGTGATATGACTTAAATTTATTCAAGACTAGTCTTGAGGCTAAGTATGTGGTCATGATTTTCATCACAGTAACCTCTCATCTGAGTTTAGGGAGGGTCTACCACTACGTGAGATGATGGATGCGTAAATTAGCTTGATTGTGGTAATCATTCCAAAATATATATGTATATGAAATCATCATATTGTACACCTTAAATATATACAATTTTTATTTGTCACTTTTACATCCATAAAGCTGGAAAATAATGCCATTTATACCAGACACATTCCTTTGATATCTGGCATAAGGCTATGTTGTGTGTGCGTAAGAACATAAGATTTACTAAAAATATGTTGACAAATCTGGAGAATCCAATGGAGTATTATACTCAGTGAATTGTTTTACATAGCATATCATTGACTACTCAACTTATTCTGAAGAAGGGAATCCAAAGTTTTGTCACCATTTTATAGATGGTAAAATAAACAAGGCATGGCTAGGTAAGTGAAAGACATTTCAAAGGCCATTTCCTTTACTCCTTGACCATATTGGTTCATTTCTGCTTTATTTTTTCAGAAGTCTATTTTCCCCCTGACCATGCTGAATTCTCTGATGACTGGTTAATGATGCCAGGTTGGCAACTTGAAACAAAGTAATTTTAAAACCTGCATTCTAATAATGGGAGCCACTCGCTTTTGAACCTATAACTAATTCAAAAGCAATTGAAATCTCCCAAAGAGAGCACATTGTAGTGGGAAGCAATCCCCCAGCCCCCCAGAGGGAGGCAGTGAGTCAGGCCAAGTCCATCAGCTGGGCATGCAGGCAGAAAGACTCCTAAAAGAGAGGGAGAGAGACCAAAATAGAATGGGGATAGAGTTGATCATCCCATAGTCAGGCTACTTGATTGATCCCCTTAAAAGTCCATGTTTCCACAAAACATGTTTTGCATTGCATGTTGCATTGTTGCATTGCACTACGTGCAAGTGGGGCTCATACATTGGTGCACACTTCTATCAATCAACAAATATTGTTTAAGTGCAGGGCATCCTATGTACTGGAGAACAATAGAGACTATATATATAACTGCTCTATATAGTTTTGAGCAGCCCACCATGGTTTCTTTAAAGATTTACTGAGTGACTTCAGTGTGTTTGATACAGTGCTATGTAGGCTTCTCCTACCAATATTGAGATTTCATGGAGATGTACACATGGAAAATAACAATTACCACTAAACATAAGTGTCCTTAACAAAATATATGGAAAGGAATGGGAAAAATCGGCTCTAGCAGAGTAAACGTGTGACAACTTACAGAAAAAAGAGATGCTATTTGAATGAGATAATTCCCCAATGCTATGAAAGGTAGTGAAATATCAACTGATTTAGAGATTTTTCTTCTTTGCAGCCCTTTAGACTATCCATATGGCTGGCTTATTGCTACCAAGAAAGGGAAAACAGATTTCACTGTTCAACTCCAAATTTCAGTTCAGACTTATAAGTCTACAGCAAACAGTCTTAAGAGTTATGCTTTCAAAGGAGAGAAAAAGGCTTTCTTAGACCTCCCCAAACTACATGTTTACATATCAGGAAGTAAAACTTGGAAAGAATAACCATATAGTATGTCTTGAACATGGAGAGGCATGAAAATGGTGAAGGGAAGTGTCTCCACACAGGAAGGGTTCAGTCATCCCTGTGCTAAAGGGGGACAAAAGAAGGTAAAGAACAAAAGTTTAAAGACTAACGCTTTCCTCTTCATGCCTTCCAGGAGGAATAAACCCCAGTGGGCAGGAGTTGAAACACGTAGATCAGAATGCCAAATGTCCCCATGAGGATACATAAACTCTCCACGGCATTCACATGCTCTCTTAGCAAGGAAGTAAGACAGGAAGGATAGAAAACTAGGTGCAAAGAGAAAGGTCATCATGATGCCTGAGTCATCAACCAGAAAAGAGAGAGGTCAGGTTTTAAATGGGTGATATATCCTTAATTGGCAAGAAAAAGTATTGTTCACCAAAAGAGTTCCTGGTGGTTTGAAAACGAGAGAGATCAGTTATAGAAAATAAAAGATACTTGCATTCACTTAGAGATAAAAAATAAGTAATTTAAAACTCAAATTCAAATATTGGTGAAATGGGGAGCCCTTTGACGGCATGACAAGGGAACCTTAAATTATCTAGATACTTAACCAATCAAAACTTCTCTTCCTTTGGGTTCCCTAAAGAACAGCAGAGCTCAAGAGCATAACAGTAGGTGGGAAAAGCATTTCTTTGCCCCTAACCACAAAACAGAGAATCACATTAACCTGTGATGGATCCAGTGGAGACTAATTTTTTAAAGATGATTAATTCCAATGGGTTTCACACCAAACCATGTCACTAGGGTACAAGAAAAGGTGACCAATACACTAGCTAATTCCCAAGAGAGTGTGCATCAGTTCTCAGTGCCCAGTGCTGAGTTAATCCAGAGTGGATAGGGGCAGTGATGCTTTCTGGTTGCCATGTAGAAGCAAAGAGATAGAAGCCTCTGATGGGGAGAACACATGTGATGATACCAGATGAGCCCTAAAGGAAACTCCTGCTGCATGGAAGAGTCAGAAAGCCAGCCCCACTTTCTCAAACTCATTTAATACACAATGACTCCATGCACCACTGTTTCCAAAGATAGCCCCAACAATTCATTCTTTTCTCCTTTGCAATACGAATGTGAATTTCCTGCCATTGAGAGGTGGTTTATTTCCCCTACCTTTGAGCTTGAGTTAGGCTGGCCTTGTGACAGTTTTGACCAATAGAATATCAGTGGAAGTGATGCTGTGCAGGACCCCAGCCCACGCCCCAATAGACCTTGCATTCTCTGGCTTTGTGCTCTTGGATCACTACCCTGAGACCATCATGTAGACCACCAGTCTAGCCTACGAAAGGTAAGAGTTCACATGGAGGTAAACTCAATCATACCAGATGACATCCTTCTAAAACACCGATTGCCAGACTTAAGAATGAGACCATAAAATTTCTTCCAGCTCATTGAAGCCCCCAGCTGAAGGCAGTCGCTTATGTGAGCGCAGTTGCAGCCAGCAGAGAAACTTCCCAGCCAACCCACAGAATTATAAGAAAACATAGATTGTTGCTGTTTTAAGTCACTAAGTTTTAAGGTGATTTGTTATATAAGAATAGACAAATACAACGACTAGCAAACATGGTTTATTTCCTGTATCTGACCTTTGTGATCAGCATCCCGGATTCTAGAGAGTGATAGTAGGTGCACCAGTAGAAGTAGAAAGATGGGCAGGGAAGGATAAAGCAAAGTAACAGCTACCACCTGAGCAATCAAGAAGGGACAGATTTGGGATTAACTCATAGATGTTGATCAGCTGGATTTTGCACGGGACAAGTTCAAGCTTCCTTTTTTTTTTTTTTTTTTTTTTTGGTACGTGGGCCTCTCACTGTTGCGGCCTCTCCTGTTGCGGAGCACAGGCTCCGGATGCGCAGGCTCAGCGGCCATGGCTCACGGGCCCAGCCGCTCCGCGGCATGTGGGATGTTCCCGGACTGGGGCACGAACCCGTGTCCCCTGCATCGGCAGGCAGACTCTCAACCATCTGCACCACCAGGGAAGCCCCAAGCTTCCTTTTTACTTTGTTTCTTGGTGAGTGCAGAGAGAGGGGCACTAGCCTGGGGGTCAAGATCTGTGAGTTCTAATTACTCACTGTGACCTTTAGATGTCTCACACAAGCCACCTGTGCCTCAGTGTCATCACCAGCAGAATGTCCTCAACCACACTGACTATTTCACAGCAAGGGCTGCTGGGAGCTTCCAATGAGAAAAACTACTCCAGAAATCCCAGAGCATGATGCAAACTTGAGACATGGCTATAAATTAGATTCAATATTATTAATTAGATCCATTGCTATTTATTGAATCCACAACTCCCTCAAATTATTTGATGGGATTAAAGGAAACATTTTATAACTGAAAACCATTGGTACTATCATCTTACAAGTACATGCCTTTACAAAAATTTGTGTCCAGAATTGGAACCCAGAAAACAAAGATCATGATGTCCCAGGAGCATCCCTCAGCCACAGAAGAGACTTCTTAGAAACATGAATCATCTGAGCCTCCTGGCCTCATTTCCAGATCTAGAAAATTGGAAGACATAGAGCATTATTTACAGAGCTCTTGACATGCTCCAGGGATGGAAAATAAATAGAATCAGCCCTCACTCATCACCTACTATGTGCCAGGTACTCTATGAGATATTTTCTATGTATACTGTTTATTATTCCTTCCAACCACACTGTGAGTTTACAGATTGATTTTTAAGGAGATAGGTAATATTATAAAGTGCAAAGGAGGAAGATAGTAAGATTAGGACAGTTTATGTGGATGATAGAGAATATGAGGTAGATTCAAAGGTTAGGAAAAGTTTTAAGTGGAAAATAAAGAGTCAGGCAAAACTTATACTGGAGAAGAAATAAGCATGAAATACAACGTGATAAAATAGGATACTCATGGAGGTACAATTTGGCGGAGGATACTTGTGCATAGATAGTAGAGGAAGATGAGATTAGAACATGGGACTGGGACTCTGTCATGGTTCAAACAGAAAAGCAGAGCCAACAACTAATGGGTCACCGAAGAAATCAAAGGAGAAATTTTTTAAAAACACCTGGAGACAAATGAAAACAAAAACACATGATCCAAAATCTATGAGACAACAAAAGCAGTTCTAAGAGGGAAGTTCATAGCAATACAAGCTAACTTCAGCAAACAAGAACAATCTCAAAAAAATGATCTAAACTTATACCTAAAGTAACTAGAAAAGGAAGAACAAACAAAGCCCAAAATTAGTAGAAGGAAAGATCAGAGCAGAAATAAATAATCTCAAAAAAATGATCTAAACTTATACCTAAAATAACTAGAAAAGGAAGACAAAACAAAGCCCAAAATTAGTAGAAGGAAAGATCAGAGAAGAAATAAATTGAGACTTTAAAAAGTTTAGAAAAAATTCAATGAAACTAAGAGCTAGTTCTTTGAAAAAATAAAATTGATAAACTTTTATCAGACTCAATAAGAAAAAAAAAAAAAGAGAGACGGCCCAAATAAATAAAATCAGAAATGAAAGAGGAGAAATTAAAACCAACATCACAGAAATACAAAAGGTCATAAGGAATTACTATGTTATACACCAACAAAATGTTATACACCAACAAAATGGACAACCTAGGAGAAATGGATAGATTCTTAGAAATGCACAATTTCTCAAGACTGAACCAGAAAGAAATAGAAAATATAAACTGACTGATTACCAGTAATAAAATTAAATTGGTAATTTTAAAAAAACCTCCCCCCAAACAAAAGTCCAGGACCAGACTGCTTCACAGGTGAATTCTACCAAACATTTTAAAGAAGAGTTACCTTATCCTTCTCAAACTATTCCAAAAACTGAAGAAGGAATGCTTTCAAGCTCATTTTATGAGGCCAGAATCACCCTGATACCAAAGCCAGACAAAGACGCCACAATAAAAAAGAAAACTACAGGCCAGGATCTCTGATGAATGTAGATGCAAAAACTCAATAAAATACTAGCTAACCAAATTCAGCAGCACATTAAAAAGATCATTCATTATGATCAAGTGGGATTTATTCCTGGGACGTAAGGACAGTTTAACATATGCAAATCAATCAATGTGATACATCACATTAATTGAATGAAATGAAAGCATCATATGGCCATCTCAATATATGCAGAAAAGGCATTCAACAAAATTCAACATCCATTCATGATAAAAATTCTTAACAAATTAGGCATAGAAGGAACATGTTTCAACATAATAAAGGCCATAGATGACAAGCCCACAGATAACTTCATACTCAATGATGAAAGAATGAAAGCTTTTCTTCTATGATCAGGAACAAGGCAAGGGTGCCCACTCTCAACACTTCTATTCAGCATAATATTGGAAGTCCTAGCCAGAGCAATCAGACAAGAAGAAGAAATAAGAAGTATCAGAATTGAAAAGGAAGAAGTAAAATTGTCTCTATTTGAAGATGACATAATTTTATATATAGAAAATCCTAAAGACTCAACCAAAGAACTGTTTGATCTAATCAATAAATTCAGTAAAAGCAGAATACAAACTTAACATAAAAAAATCAGTAGCATTTCTATGTATTCATAAGGGCATTTCTTAAAAAGAAATAAAGAAATCAATCCCATTTACAATAGCATCAAAAAATAAAATGCTTCTTAATTAATTTAACTAAGGAGATAAAAGACCTCTATGTTGAAAACTATAAGAAATTGATGAAAGAAATTGAAGACACAAGAAAATGGAAAGGTATCTCATGTTCATGGATTGGAAGAATTAATATTGTTAAAATGTCAATAGTACTGAAAGTCATTAATAGATTCAGTGCAATTCCAATCAAGATTCCAATGGCATTTTTACAGAAGCAGAAAAAAACACTCCTATAACTTATATGGAACCATAAATGTCCCTGAATAGCCAAGGAAATCCTGAGAAAAAGAACAAAGCAGGAGGTATTACACTTCCTGATTTCAAGCTATACTATAAAGCTATAGTCATCAAAACAGTATAGTACTAGCATAAAAACAGACAAATAGACAAATGAAACAGCATCAAGAGCCCAGAAATAAGCCCAAGCATATACAATCAACTAATATTTGACAAGTGAGCCACGAATATTCAATGGAGAAAAGACAATCTCTTCAATAAATGGTACTGGGATAATTGGATATCCGTATGTAAAATAATGAAACTGGGCCCATATTTTACACCACTCACAAAAAATAAATCAAAATGGATTAAATACTTAAATGCAGGCCCTGACACCATAAAACTCCTAGAAGAAAATATAGAAACAAATCTCCTTGACATGGGTCTTGACAATGACTTTTTGGATATGACACCTAAAGTACAAGCAACAAAATCAAAAATAAACAAGTGGGACTACTTCAAACTAAAAAGCTTCTGCACAAGAAAAGAAATCTTCAATAAAGAGAAAAGACAACCTACAGAATGGAAAATATATTGACAAACCCTGTATCTGTTAAGGGATTAATATTCAAAACATATGAAGAACTCAAAAACTCAGTACCAAAAAAAAAAAAATTTTTTAATGGGCAAAGGACCTGAATAGACATTTCTCCAAAGAAGATATATGAAAGGCCTACAGATACATGAAAAGATGCTCAGTATCACTAGTCATTAAGGAAATGCAAATTAAAACCACAGTGAGATATCACCTCACACCTGTTAGAATATCCATCACCAAAACGACAAGAGATAACAAATAGTGTGGATGTGGAGAAAACGGAACCCTTGTGTTGGTTGGATTGTAAATCGGCACAGCCGCTATAAAAAACAATATGGAGGATCCAAAAAAATTTAAAATAAAACAAACATATGATCCAGCAATTCCACTTTGGGATATATATCCCAGGTATATTTCCTTGTAATGAAAGGTAATGAAAACATTAACTTGAAAAAATATCTGCACCCCCATGTTCACAGCATCATTATTTATAATAGCCAAGACATGGAAACAACCTAAGTGTCCATCAGTAAATAGATGAATGGATAAAGAAGTTTTTCAGCCATAAAAAATGGTGAAATCTTACCATTTTTGACAACATGGATGGAGCTTGAAGGCATTATGCTAAGTGAAATAAGTCAGACAGAGAAGAACAAAAAACATATGATCTCACTTATATGTGGAATCTAAATTAAAAAAAAAAATAGAAAATAAGATCTGACCTGTGGTTACCAGAGGTGGGGAATAGGGAGAAGGAATTGAAGGAAGGTGGTCAAAAGGTAGAAACTTCCAGTTATAAGATAAATAAGTACTAAGGATGTCATGTACAACATGACAAATATAATTAACACTGCTGGATGTTACACAAGAAAGCTGTTAAGAGAGCAAATCCTAGGAGTTCATATCACAAGGAAAAGTTTTTCATTTATTTTTTTCTTCTTTCCTTTTTATTGTATTTTTATGAGAAAATGGATATTAGCTGGACCTATTGTGGTAATCATTCTACAATATATGTAAATCAAACCATCATGTTGTACACCTTAAACTTATGCAGTGATATATGTCAATTGTTTCTCAATAAAACTGGAAAAGACAGAGAGAGACAGAAGGAGAGGAGATGGAGGTGGACCAATCTTATTCTTCAGTATAATATGGAGACTGTTAAAATATTGGAGATCAAAAACAAGGTAAAGAAAGAAATGAGAGATAACACTGAGTTTTTAAAGCTCCAAGACAAAGAAGGCAGGGATACCATTAACAGTGGCAGCAATTCAGGAAAAGGAGCAAGTTTTAGCAAGAGATAATGAATGTGAAATCACTTCTGGAGCTTGCAGGTGATGGTGTAACCCATCTGGAAGTCAAAAAGTTAGGAGAAAAGTCAGAGGTTTGAGATATACTCTCTGAATCAGCCTCCTTGGTGGTCATAGACCAATGGTTCAGACCACCAAGAGGAAAAGGACCCAGAAAGAGCAGAGGAGGGTCACTGAGAGCCTGAGAGGAGCACTCAGAGAAATAGCAAGATAACCAGGAATGCCAGGTGTCCCAGAAATCTGAAAGTGATCGTGATGGTTAATTTTATGTGCCAACATCCCTGGATCATGGAATGCCCTGATATTTGGAAACATTATTTCTGAGTGTGTCTGTGAGGGTATTTCTGGATGAGATTAGCATCTGAATCAGTGGACTCAGTAAAGCAAATGGCCCTCGACAAGGTGGAATAGCATCATCCAATCCACTAATGCTTGAAGAGAACAAAGGTGGAGAAAGGATGAATCATACCCTTTTCTTCTGCCTCACTGCTTGAGCTGGGACATAAGTCTTCTCTTGCCCTGGAACTGAGATTTATACCATCAACTCCCCTAGTTCTCTAGCCTTTGAACTTGGACTGAATTACATCACTGGCTTTTTTCTGGGTCTCCAGCTTGCTAACAACAGGTCACAGGACTTCTCAGCTTCTATAATCATGTGAACCAATTCCTCATATGTGTGTGTATATATATATATACATATATATATATATATATATATATATATATATATATACACACATGTATACATATATATATTCTATTGGTTCTGTTTCTCTGGAGAGAGTTGTCTAATTCAATGATGTTTCAAGAAGACATAGGTAATTACTTCCAAAAATTGAAAGCAAGACCAGGGATAAACTGTGGTTAGAACACCAACTAGGTTGGGGCCAAGAAATGCTATAGAATAAGAGGTGGGCTTTTTTTAAATCAAGACTCCCATTAAAGAGTTGAGCTCCCAGGTCTGTAAATAGAGTGGGTAGACAAGATGTGCAAGGCAGGATGTGCTTTACTCCAGAAGAAAAGGAAAATATATTCCAATAGGTGATTTTGTTGATATTACCCATTAACTATGCTTCCCTGTGTGGGATTTTTGAGGCCACTTAATGAGGGATCCAGATCTGGCTTCTGACACCAATCATGGCAGCAACTTTGAAGACTCTTCACAGAAAATACAAGTATCAAGAGGGACAGTTGCTTAAGATTCTTGAAGAACTACAGGGCAGTTTTATAGAATCATGGAAGGTTAAGCATATTGCAAGGAATTAGAATGGACAGAACTCAGCCCAAAACCAGGATGATGTGGTCTCATTCTGGAAACACTGAGGATATGTTGGAGAAGCGGATGAGATCGCAAAGGTGAGAAACACTGGGAAAACATCAGGGTCCATAGGATTTCTGTATGCGTTTGTCATCCACCCAAAAGGTACAACTCACCCACTGGTCAGGAAAGCTTCAAGTCTTCTTTTCCTCCAGGGAAGCCACATTGTTGAGAAAATCATTCCTCCCTGGAAATTCCTGATACAGATGCCCACTTCTCTAGAAATGATATCTTAATTGACATTTAATCATTTTCATTTCTCAAATTTAATTATCCTCCCAAGTTCCCATCATGGCCAAATCACTCTGCCTGCCTCTGCGTATGTGTGTATGGGTGTGTATGGGTGTGTGATTTGTGCAAATAAATGTGTACTTGCAGCTATAATGACCTGTGACTTTCCTTCTTGGTCGAAGATAATTGTCACAGTATCAATACTACACATGTGAATAGAGCTGAGAACAACCTTTTGGTATAGGGAAAAAGCACTGGAAAATATCTTCATGCTTGTGTCTAGGGTAGAATTTCCTACATTTTCTCAGTTTATGACATACTTGTCTCAGTAATAATTTCACTGCAACCCTAGGTCAAAAGGAAAACCTATTCCCTTTACTAAGTTGTTAGATCCAAACACCTTAATAAGTAGTTATGTTCTAACAACTTAGCAGCCATTTGGAAAAAACAATTCATATAAAGGAAGTCCCCAAATCACCTCCATTATCTGCGCTCTCAATCACTCCATTTTGTTCTGTCACTCTTCCCTACCTGAAGCATCCTCCTTCCCAGTTCTTTCCCGACACACAGCTCCTGTCGTCATGACACAACTCAAGCATTACCCTACCCGCTTCTCATGCCCCCCCTCCGCTCTGCCGTGAGAATCGCTCACACCTTCCTCTACACTTCCAAAAGACTCTGCCCATGCCCTTAACACACAGCATCACAGTTACTCACTGATGATAGACTGCATACCTTAAAGTGAGGGAACATGTTTAATTCATGGCTCTCTCCTCATCTCCTAACAGGGTCTGCCACCTTATAGGTGCTTGGTACACGTTTATTCATTGAGTGAATGACGGATGTTACCAAACTCACCAAACAACTTTGAAGTGACAATGTGTGAGAACTCTAGGTGCCAGCATACATATAAATGCACAGCTATCCATACACACGCAAGTCTACATATATACTTGCATTTATAATATACATATGCATGTTGACATAAACATCTGCCCACATCCCGGCTGCCTGACTATTGGTTGTGGGTCCTCTTCCTGCACAAAATACAGAGAGACTAAGTGACTTACTCAAGGTCACACAGCTAGTATGTGGTAGAATTAGAATTCAAACTCAGGCAAATTAGCTCTGGGTTCTTAACTGATAGGCTCTCCTGCCTCTCATTCCTCTTGGCTGAAGTTCTTTCTTAGGAGTGTGTCTATAACCCGGAAGTCCTTCCCAAAACAAGTGAAGTGAACCACTTGTGCTTTACCCACACCCTTTTCCCTGCTGCCCAATACTCCCTGAGATACCCATCCACATAAAATCTATGAATTCAACACGTTCTGCAAATGGGCAAGTAGAGCCCTAATCTATTCCAGGCACAGAGGTACTGATCTCAGCAGAGCACAGCCCCTGCCATGGCTGAGAAGGGAAAACAGAGGCATTGCAGACCTTAAGAAGACAATACCCAAGGTGTACTAGGAGCATGGAATAAGACAGAGCAATTCATGCTGTTAAGATCACAGAAGGCCCCAAAGGAGGACATCAGGCTCCCAGAAAGCAGGGTTCCTATTCAAACCAGCCAGACTGAGCTCGTTCCAAAATGATTAGTCTAATTCTGAATGAGGCTGGTACATTTGAAGCAACGTCACACTGCCCCAAGACAAGGGGACAGGGAAGCCCACCCAGCTCTGCCAAAGCCTTGAGCTAACTGTGCCCCAACACTAGGCCTTAGTTTTCTCCTCTGCAGATGCTCCGTGGAGCGGTCTGGACTACATACACTATCTTTAGCTCTAAAACGTCAGCTCATCCTTTATTAGAATCCAAATATGTGATAAAATATTTATTATGATTCTCCAAAAATAAGGGGAAGGCATAGAATTTAAAGTGGTTGTATTTATTTTAATTTTTGGCAAAAGAACCTGGAGGCCAAGGGAAGAGGTCAGTGGCCAAAGAACCCACAGGGACATAGTCTTTCAGTCCCGACCCATCACTCTTCTTGAGTAGCAGAGCAAGAACACTCAGATTGCTCCCTGCTGCCCCCATACTCCAAAACTTACCCCCCTGATGAGCAATGCTTAATATCACTGAGCATCTCCCCACGTGGCCAGAATTGTGCTGGACCCTTCATATCTATGTTGCCTTACTTCACCTTCTCAACAACACTGTAAAGAAAGGGTTATCCATGGGGAGTGGGAAGGTTAAGCTGGGACGAAGTGAGAGAGTGGCATGGACATATATACACTACCAAATGTAAAATAGATAGCTAGTGGGAAGCAGCCGCATAGCACAGGGAGATCAGCTTGGTGCTCTGTGACCACCTAGAGGGGTGGGATAGGGAGGGTGGGAGGGAGGGAGATGCAAGAGGGAAGAGATATGGGGCTATATTTATATGTATAACTGATTCACTTTGTTATAAAGCAGAAACCAACACAGCATTGTAAAGCAATTATACTCCAATAAAGATGTTAAAGGGCTTCCCTGGTGGCGCAGTGGTTGAGAGTCCGCCTGCCGATGCAGGGGACATGGGTTCGTGCTCCGGTCCGGGAAGATCCCACATGCCGTGGAGCAGCTGGGCCTGTGGGCCTGTGAGCCATGGCCGCTGAGCCTGCACGTCCGGAGCCTGTGCTCCGCAACGGGAGAGGCCACAACAGTGAGAGGCCCGTGTACCGCAAAAAAAAAAAAAAAAAAGATGTTAAAAAAAAAAAAAGAAATGAGTCAATAATAAGGGATATGATCTGAAGACAAAGCCCAGGGAACCCCCAGACTGTATTACCTCAAAGCTTTCACAGCACATTCTGATCCCCTGTTAAAAACACAGCATGCAGAAAGGAACGAACTTGTATAATTCCCTTTCGATTCCTATTTGCTGCTGCCTTGCTCTCTCTCAGTTGCTGCCCACAGCTGTTTTTTTGTTGTTGTTTTTTGTCCTCTTCCTTTTTTCACATTTGCTCAAGAAAATGCCTGCCCTGGAGGCAAACACCGAGAAGGGCAGCTCCTGACTCTCTTGAGCGTGGGATGAGGTATACAGAGCATCACACTTACATTCCACAGTTCGTTAGACCAGCCATTCAAGAGCCAAGGTGATGTGTATCAGTGTATGTCCTCTGAGAAGCAGGCACCAAGGTGGAATCAAACGTGCAAGAGGTTGATTGGGTGACGCACCTGTAAAGGATAAAAGGGAGAGGGAATGGGAGTAGATTGGGGAGAACCTTCAGACTGGAGGGAGGGAGGGAGGGAGAAAATCCTCCAAAGGGATAGATCTGTGGAGAATCATCCTCTGCCACGGAGTTCCCCACATAAAAGGTGGCACTAATATTGATGGAATGAGTGAACCAACTCCGTATTTCATCTACTGACCTTTGATTTAATTGAGGTCTTCTAATTGAGGTCACTCATTCAGCAGGCAGATACGTGCACCTACTATGTGCCAAATATTATACGAGGTGCTGGAGGTGCTGAGATACCTTTCACAGTTCCTGCCTGCAAGACGTAAATAGTGTGAAGACACTCAGGGTAATCAGAAATGGGAGCGAATGTTTACTTTTCTAAGTGCTCTGATAGCAGGATGCACAAGATTTTTAGATGATTGCTATGATGAACAGGCATCTATTGCAAGAAGCACAAAACCCAACTCAAGGTGGCTTAAATAGAATGGTTATGCTCTTATAACAGAGCTGTATTTTCCTCTCTTTCTGTGTTTAGAAAGGGCACCTGCAACCTAAACATTCTTATTTACAGAAGCTTCATATTCATGCACCAGCATTTCTATTTCTCCTACCAAGGCCACTAACACTACAACCTTGATAGTGTCCTTCCCAAAGTGTAAGAGGAAGCTGACTGACCAAGTGTATCCTCTACTATGCCCTTCATCCCACCTCAACGCGTTTCACATTTTAGAGTTTGTTATTAACAATGCCTCAATTTATGTACCAAGTTCTCTATCATTTAAGATGCCTTGAGTTGTAAATAATAGGAAATTTTTACTCAAATTGTTTTTTTTTTACTATAAAGAGGATACATTGGTGAAAAGTGAAGGCATTATTATTGAATAATGAATGCATTGATGTAGGTAAGTGTTGGTTTGATTCAGCAGCTCAACAATCTCATCATTTCCATCCCTCTTCTGCTTCTCATGGTGTCAGCTTCATCCTAAGGCAGGTTGCTCTTCATGGTTACAAGATGGCTGCCAACAACTACCAAAGATCCATGCTTTCTTGAATTATACCAAGACAGATGGGGAGGGGATTGCTACTAGAAGCTCTCTAACAACAATTAGGAAGTACAATTCCAGAAACTCATAGAAAACATCTCTTCTCATTGCATGAGTCCAAATGGGACCGTGAGCCCAGCCCTGAACCGATCACCATGGCCAGGAAATGTGGCTTTACTAATTAAAATAGCCCTGAACCATATACAGGATTCAATCTTTTTCCCCACAAAGTCTATGGACTTGGATAGAAAAGGTGTTGATATTTGAATAAAAATTGGGATTTTTATAGAAGTGGATGTTAGGGAGATAAACGTAATTTCCACTACAATGATAATAGCAAGAATGACAGCAAACATTTACGGAACCCTTCTATGCATGAGGCCTCTCTAAGAGCTAGTGATCACTAGCATGGAAACATCAATGTTCGCAGTATGTACCACAAGAAATACAGCCAGAGAAGACTGAGCCTAGCCCTTCTGCAAGACTCCTGCTGAAACAAAATCCCAGCAAGGCTCAGCTGAATCTCCTCCACTTCTTCCCCCATCTCTGAGCACCCATATTTCACTGGTTTGTTTGCTTAAAGTGTGAGTCAGACATAATTACTGAATTTAGGCAAGATCCTGAAAGGAAAAAAAGGCCTTTTTACCCAAAAACATCATTTGTTCTAATGAGCCTCACTCATCACGTCCTGACCTTGGAGCTCGATTAATTTTTCATAAGAAAAGTGCTGGTGCATCTGACCCCTGCTGTTGAAGATAGTCCCATTAAAAAGTCATCACCTCCCTCAGCAGGAACGTGACTGGAAACTGTCTGTAAGGACTCTATACTCTGGCACTGAAGGCAGGAAACTGGGTTTTCTGAAGCACCTGGGGAAGAAATGGAAATCAGGTTCCACCTGAGCCAGAGTGGCCTCCTTGGTTCAGAAGCATCCTTCTGTCACTAGAGTGCTCAAGGATGCCACTGGGAAACAAGGATTTTCCTGGAACTTCCTCCCCATCTCTGCCTCCCTTTCCTTGGCTGACTCCTCTTCTCTTCATCCTTCAGTACTTACCCTGGTTGTCTCTTCCTTTGAGAAGTCTTCTTGGCTTTTTATTCAACCTTACAAA
Source organism: Pseudorca crassidens (assembly GCF_039906515.1). Lineage (NCBI taxonomy): Eukaryota > Metazoa > Chordata > Mammalia > Artiodactyla > Delphinidae > Pseudorca > Pseudorca crassidens. The sequence continues at coordinate 69,971,966 of NC_090310.1, forward strand.
TTGTGTACATTTCCCTTACAAATTGCGTACATTCTCTCCACCATACATTTAATGTGTGTTAGCAAAATGGCTTGATTACTTGTCTATGACCCCCACTAGATTATTGGCGCCTTAAGAGTAGGAATACAAGCGCTTCCCTGGTGGCGCAGTGGTTGAGAGGCCGCCTGTTGATGCGGGGGACATGGGTTCATGCCCCAGGCTGGGAAGATCCCACGTGCCGCGGAGTGGCTGGGCCCGTGAGCCACGGCCGCTGAGCCTGCGCGTCTGGAGCCTGAGCCCCGCAACGGGAGACGCCACAACAGTGAAATGCCCGCGTACCGCAAAAAAAAAAAGAGTAGGAATACAGTTCATTTTATTTTCAACTATACCCTTAACTTCTTAGTACAGTCTCTGGCACACATTAAAAGCTCAATAATTATTGTGGAAGGAAGGAGAGGAATACATAGACAGATGCCCAGAGGAAGAATGACTTGATTTTCTTTTCACAGTTCCATATCATAGAGCCTCATCATAAAGTCTTGAACTTGGAGCTGTCTCTTTTCAAATACTGCAAACCTTGATGGTGATGAGGAATTGTCTCTGCCTGCTTTCTCCAGTCCTAGAATCTGGGGCTCAAGGCCGTGTCTGGCAGACAAAGCTTGAAGAGAATTGCGTGATATCAAAATTCAACTGGGAAAACCAGATGTTCTACTCCTGGAGGTGTGGAGTGCATGTGGGGAGTTACCTGACATCCCCCACTCTTAGAGGGCTCTTTCTCTCTACCTTTCCCACAGGGTAAGGCATTCAGTGGAGAAAAATATTTCATGCCAAACCCAATTAGAGAAACACTAGCTTAAACAGAACTAAAGAAGTTTCTATAATGGAGAATTTCTTAGAAGTTTAATATGCTGTGAGATATAAATCTATGAGTGAGATAAGGATAGAAGATTCCATTTATTTCCAAAATTAGTAGCCAACTGAATTTTTTTCAGGAGTTTATTTAATCATTGTCCTATAAAATAGTGCTTCTCAAACCATTTGTGGCATAGAACAAGTTTTTTTTTTTTATTTCTAATTTGCAATGGACCTATATGTGGCCTTCCTCTGCATGACTGTATGCCGTACACATGTGTTTGACAACATCTGTACTCATTATACCCTGTTCAAGGAGATGAGTCCATCGCACCTCTCTCTCTCATCAAATCAGATGTCCAATAGTATCTAGTACTTCTCGCTCTCTCTCTGAGAGCAAAAACAGAGCCAGACAGTGATCTGATAAACCACTACCTCTCCATTCCCCACATGAGGAGCTACCTCTGTGTCACCTAATCCAACAGCAGGAAACATCTGGAGGAAGAAACAGATTTCCCTTAACCCATCATTTGGGGAGTGAACACCAGGACCAGGGCTATGATTTGTTAAATGGCCAGAGCAGCCTGGTTTAGTGGGAGTTGAGAGCATCTTTTTTCCCAGGCTCTGCCCTTGGAAGCTTAAGAGGAGAAACCATCAGACCAAAGAGGCTCTAAAGTAGGATCCTGGAGAGCTGTTATGTGTTCTCATGCCCAGCACGGTGTCTGACGCTTAGGAAAAGTTTGCCTGAGAAGGAGAGAAAAAGGATTAGATATTAGGTAGAAAATATTTCAGAGTAAAGAAAAGACTACTAGGGCACAGAAGTGCTCATACGTTAAAAGAGGGAAGCCAGAGAGGAGAAGATTTTGTTCTGACTAAATAATGCAGATTATTAGATTATGAAATAATGGAGGCAGTTAGCGTTTAATGGGGAAAATTTCACCTGTTCTCTTGCTGTATTCAAGAGCTAACTGTTGAGCCAGCTATGCTTATGATAAAGAAAAACCCATCAGTATCTCAGTCCTTCCTATTAATTTCCAAGCTTCCAATTAATTGATTTTTCCGCATTGAAACCCCATAGTAATAAGTAGCTTGTATATAAATATGACAGGTATGCTGGGTGGTTAAGAGTATGCCATGGACATATAGCAGCACTGTAAATGATCTTGTCATCAGTAAAGTTGCAATATTTAAAAAAATTAAGCCTTAAGCATAGCTTGAGTGTGTGTCTGAGACCATCTTGCATGCCTTTAAAAAGTTGCTGATCCTAAAGGTTTTTTTTCTCTGTGTTACAACTTGAGCTTCTTTTGATGTTTACCTCTTTGGATATTACTTAAATAATTAAAGAAGGTATCTTTTACCTACTTTACATATAGAAAGTTTAATTTCCATCATCGAATTAGAAAATTATTTAATGGCACCTTATTAAATAGAAGATAGATAGATAGATTCTGGATACTTTTATCAAAATGTACGTGCCATGAAATCCAGATGGACACAAAGCCCCACTGTGATTTTCTGAAGCCTCCAGGTGCTGACTTCCCACTAACATCAAAGAGAATTGAGGAGGAAGAAAGCCCAGTACCTTGAGAATGCACCTGGTGAGAAGCAGGTTGCAAGGTTCATGTGGCTTATTTCTACTAAAGGACCTGATGGAAAAGTTCATCAGCCTTCATGGGCAGCCCCCAGAGCCAGTTCTGTCAATGAAGAAGGAGCATGGCTACAGCCACAGGCCACTTTTGAGTCTCAGCTCTGTCATCTAGCAGCTATGGCGTCCTGGACAAGCCACCTAAACTCTTTGAGCCTCTGTTTCCTTACTTATAAGGTACAGATAATACAACTGAACATCTAAAGTTGTTCTGAAGAGTAAAAGTAAAGATGTTCAGAAAGTGGCATTTATTATCACCATTATGATTATGAATAACAAGGGATTCTCCTCTCTCAGTATGAGATCCACAAAGGTCTTCCCCCTTAACCTACTTTTTCATGAAATGCTAACCTTTACACACTCAGTCAGCCCAGCTTCCCTTGACAATGGCAGCCTAGAAGGGACCCACTTGACCATGACTCCAATGTCACTAGCAAAGCTGTTCTCCTTAAAGTGGGTGTGGTGTCTCCTCACTGGTCTTACCCCTCTCTTTCTAGTTTTCAGAAACATTCACTCATTCAACTTAGCTATAGCCTTCTTAGTTACAGCCCTGTTGGTGACAACTTGAGTGCACCATGATTTCACCACCTAGCATGTTATTGGAAGATGTTTAGGAGAAGCAGCTGTGCATGGCATACCTTTCTTCTCATCACTCAGAACAGAACCCAGAGAACTCAGCCCTAAATTTTATGACTGAGGGAAGGGGCTCTTTACCCATTCAGGCAGGAGTGGTCTTTAGTCTCACTATCTATTCTCGGGTTCTCTTTCCTGTGTCTAGTGGACAGACACTCATCCTGATGTCCTCTTCAGTTTTTTCCCCAAATGGACCCCTGGGCAGCCTGTCCTGTTAGGTTATGCTACCCTAAACGAGAAGATTAAACTCTCATTGTTATTCATGTATATGCAACAACCAGTTACTGAGGGTCTATACAACACCAGGCACAGTTCCAGGCTCTAAGGGAATCAGTGATGAAAATAAAAGACACTAACCCTACCCTCATAGGAAAGGCAAGACATTAATCAAGTAAATAACAATACAATTGTGTGATCGTGCTCTGGAGAAGATGCACACGGTGCTATTAAAGGAAATAATAAGGGGAATTGGCCCGGTCCAGGATATCAAGGAAGGCTTGTCTAAGGCAGTGATCCTTGAGCTTCAACCTAAAAGATGCGGAACATGAACTAGATGAAGTGAAGAGGCAAGGTGAGAGATTATTCCAAGTAAAAGAAATAGATATTCAAAAGCCTAAAGCAAGGGGTTATATGATGTGTGCAATTGAATCACCCAGAAAATGAGGAGGAGACTCATGAGAAAAGCAGGCAACATCCATATTATGTAAGACTTTGTAGGATGGCTTAAGGATTCTGGCCTTCTGCCCAATAGCAATGAGAAGCCACTGAAATGATGTAAGTGATTGGAGTATGACATGATCAACTTTGCAGTTTCAAAAAGAAGTTTTTTGGCCTTTTGCTAGTTGGACATCAACCATCTTTACAGATGGACTTCCAAGACCAACCTTTCAGCTGGCTCTGAGACAGTGAACCAGGAGGAAGCCTGAGTCAGGGGCCCCTATAATTGGATGCCACTAATACCTGCTGTCCTGTTGCTGATGACTTGAGTGCACCATGATTTCATCACCTTCCTTATCTTGTCTTCTGGTGCCAAAGAGTTTTCATCATATCCAACTTCTCTCTGCCTAGAAGGCAAGAAAATCGCCATCCTTGATATCAGCATCTTCCTCTCCTCAGAAAGGGATCAAAATACTGCATTTCAGCCTCATTAAAGGTCAGACCTATTGAGGAGTTAATCCCCTATTAAAAACTTTTATCATTTTGGATTATAGTCTCCCTTGTATTTATTGGCAATAAAACAACATGCTAATAACTAAACCATCAGATCCATGAAAAAGAGACCACTTTTTGTCCTGTTCTAGTTCCAACCTTCCGTCCAGTAGTTGTTCAATAAATATTTGTTATATAAATGAGCCTTTAAACAAATTTACAAGAAGTAAAATGAAAAAAAAATCACTCATCATGCAACCATTTTAAAATAACTTTCTGTTTTAGAATACCTTTGTTGTTATGAAGATAGACATGTATATTGAATTAATATTTTGGCATGTAATCCTAGTTTATATATGCTGTACACACTGTTTACAATATTGTCTTATCATAAAGACATGAGTCAAACTGTTAATTAGCCACTTGGATCTTCCTGGTGTGTATGCTGATGGACACGATTTATATGCACAGCAATATGTAAAAAGACATGTTTATATGTTTAAAGCTATAATCCCACTACTTCACTGGGTTTTTTTTCTCCACACAGAGGCAAAGAAAATGAAACATACTTTCAAGGGAAGAAAGAAGAAAAGAACAAACTGAGTTTTAGGAATCATAACTAAAAGTTTAGATTTTGTCTTACTGAAAACTTTGAGCTGACTTGAAAGTATATGCAGCATTCCTGGCAAATACCTGGGGGAAGGTATTTGTAAATACAATCTTAGATAAAGAAAGAGAGATCTCTAAAGAGAAGGACTTGGATTCAAGGGATCAGAGAGATACAAAACTGGTAGGGATTCCCCACTGGCTGCCCTGCTCCCAAAATGTGTGCCCTTTACTCCCAATGACCCCAACCCTCCCTGGAGCTCTCAATCCTTCACAAATGGCCCCCATCCTCTCCAGGTTAAATGAAGTGAGTTTCTGTTCAGATCCTCAATACATTTGCCGGTTTAAGAAAGGTTCTCAAGATTAACTCTTCCACCCAGAAGACAAGTCTCCCACCTACCCTTCTACACAAGCATACAACTGACCTCGTGGTTAGTGAGGGCGGTGAGCTCAAGTTTAGTTTCTAGTGATGACTACAGCAAGACAAAGAAAGAGGTGTCATGGCCGTCAGCAGTGTGGGGAACTATACCTCCTTAGAAGTCCTCAAAGGCCATACTCCAGGGCTTTCCAGGACTGGAGATTAGAATTCAAAGGGGCCAAAGACAGCCCCAATTTCTTATGTCTTTGTAGCTCCAGGGCTTTGAATAACTTAGCTTCCCAGGAAGAGAGATGATGTGAAAAGTTCTCAGGAAGTATTGATTGAATGAATGAATGAATGAATGAAGTCCACTGTTTCCCTAATCTCTATAAGCACAAATTACCTCTTCCTTTGAGACAACGGGATGTTACAGTTTTTGATGTCAGGCCACCCTGTGAATCCCAGTTTGGGTGGCTTTAATCTCTCTGAACCTTCTTCCTCATCTGAATAAAGAGAATTATAATCCATCTCAAAGTTCACTGTGAATACTGGAAGGGCTAATTTATTGAAACTACCTGGCACACAGAGGGAGGGACTCAGTGGATGCTGGTTCCCTAATCTGAATTTCCGAGGCCCTAATGCTTGGTACCACTGAGCCAAGGTCAATGCCAAGAGAGCCCTCAAAATCACAGGCTCTGAAAGTCAACTGTTTCCAGTTGAATACTAGCTCCATCCCTTACAGCTGTGTGACCTTGGGTAAGTAACTTCACCTCTCTGAACATCTGTTTCTACAACTAAAAGATGGGGATAATAACAGTACTTACCTTGGAGGGATTTCATGAACACATGTAGAGTGTAGAATAATGTCTTGACTTAGAACTGTTCAATTAGTGTAACTATTATGTCAGGTGTATAAATCACTACTTGAAATTCAAACTTCTCAAGCCAAGAACTAAATTTCTCTCTCTCAAGCCTACCATCAGTGCTTTCGCATCTTGCTTGACTCCCTAGGCATACTCTGGGATTTGGGCTGATGATGGTTTGCTCTACTTTGCCCCATGCTAGCCAACGTCCCATCTCCCCAGACCCTAGAGAACTTGGAGCAAGCCCAGGGCCTGGAGTGTGGTGGCCCCAGGGTGAGCCCTGCAGCCTCTCTGCAGCACAGGGAGGCTTGAATGTCCTCTGAAGCTGCTTCCAGCCACACACTCTGCTCCCTGTTCAAAGAACTCCACAGGTCGGGTCGAGGGTCATGTGGATGGAATTCATGAGATTTTTTGCTCAATGATAGCACCTGAAACTGCAACTCCCCCCTTCCATTTTTCTATGTGTGTGTATGTGGGGTTTTTTAGGTGAATGGGTGCATGGGGAGACATTAAGGTTTATTAAGTAAGAGGCAGAAATGCTTGCAAACTTTATTGCTCCTCTCAAGCCTGTAAACTATTCCCCTCAATCCTTCTTTCCAAAGAAATAAAAACTAGAGGGAGGTGAGCCCTGGGACCCCGGATGAGGGTGTGTCTGCTCCCAGCCTGAAGCTGAAATCCAGGTTGAAGGTATGGCAGCCCCTTCACTGCTCCGTCCTTCATGGGAGGGGGATTAAGGGGGAACCCACAGAGCTAAAACTGCTGGGAGCCCAGAAAGCCTGAGCCCCATCTTGTATGTAAAAACTAGACAAGGAGCCATCTCAGGGAGGCTGGAGGCAGTGCAGGGATCCAGGAGGAGCCACTGGAGGCTATGTAGCCACAGTCCTTTATACGCAAGAAGGTATATAGCTTGGGGGTTGCGGGGGAGGGAGATTAAGGGCCATGAGTCAGAATGCTGGTCCTGATGCAGGCTCGGTTGCCTACCAGGCAAGTGGCTCTGAGCAAGTGACATATCCTCCTTCAGTCTCAGTTTCCTCAACTGTCATGAAGATAATAAGATATCTGGATGAATGCATAAGGCAATCAATGTAAAGCAACTAACACTATGACAAGACTATAGTATACACTAAAGACATCATGTCAAATCATTACTTAAGATGTGGGTTGAACACACACATCCTGAAGGATTTGGAGCATGAAGTCATATGTGGTTAATGATAATTTGAGAGCCCAGAGGAAGCCCCCAAAGATATCAGTGGTGCTAAGAAAACAGGCTAGCAGACATCAGTGGTGCTAAGAAAACAGGCTAGCAGGCTCTCCAGGTGTTGGCACCTGAGGGGTCCACCTGTCATGGCACCAGCTTCCTCCTCTGGCTGCTTCCAGCACCAGGAGGCCCTGATACTGCCCAGTGAGCACTGTGAGGCCAGGGTCCAGCCCTAGGAAGGACTTAAGGTGACTTGTAGCCTGGTGGCCGGCCAAACAGTACATGATGCACTTTAACAAGGAGGAATATAAAGATCCACACCTGGGTCCAAAAACGTACCTGCACAAAGAGAGAAGAGGACCAAGGACCAGCAGCTGACATGTAATGACACAGTTAGAGTCCGGGCTCCTGGTTGGCAGTGATATCTTGTGTGATCCTTGACAGAATTATGTTTCTTACCTCCTATCAGTTTTCATTTGTGGGGCATGTTAACAAAACCACATTTCCTTTCAAATATTCAGGGGATTCTATAATAAATCACTGATGCACTCTTTTTGGAAAAGTGACATGGATATGTGCTCTGCCTAACTGAAAGTTAAAGCAAAAACCAGAGCTCAAAAATGGTATATAAAAGGCTACTCCTGGGACTTCCCTAGTGGTCCAGTGGTTAGGACTCCATGCTTCCACTGCAGGGGGCATGAGTTCAATCCTTGGTAGGGGAACTAAGATCCTGCATGTCATGCAACATGGCAAAAAGAAAAAAAAATGCTACTTCAGAGCAATAAAATCTGTTAAAGTACAGGTAATATTAAATCATTGTTTTAAGCTTAAGACCATACACTAAAGTCAAAATTATTTTTGGAAGACTCTATATTTAGAGTAAAAGACAACAACAACAATAATAATTCTATACCAATAAGTTGTATGTAAAATTCCTGCTAAAAAAACTGTGAAGTGGAAGAGAAAAATGGGAGAATGGTAGAAAAGAAAGCAAAAGTATGCTAAAACTCCTTAATTCAAACAGGAAAAGCTAAATTTAACACAGGGTACATAATGGTAAAAAGAAAGAAAAAGGAAAAGAAAAAGAAAGGCATTAAAAACACCCAACAAAAAGCAAGAGAAATCAACATGATTGAAGAATGAATTTAATAGTTATAATTTTATATGTAAGTGTGACTTTAAAATATATAAAAACAGGGACCTAATCAAACTTATAAGCTTTTGCACAGCAAAGGAAGCCATAAACAAAATGAAAAGACAACCTATGGACTGGGAGAAAATATTTGCAAATGATGTGATCAACAAGGGCTTAATTTTCAAAATATACAGACAGTGCATACAATTCAGTAACAAAAAAACAAACAACCCAATAAAAAAAAATGGGCAGAAGACCTAAATAAACATTTCCCCAAATAAGACATACAGATGGCCAATTAGCAAATGAAAAGATGCTCAATGTCGCTAATTATTAGAGAAATGGAAATCAGAATTACAATAAGGTATCACCTCACACTAGTCAGAATGGCCATCATTAAAAAGTCTACAAATAATAAATTCTGGAGAGGGTGTGGGGAAAAGGGAACCCTCCTACACTGTTGATGGGAATGTAAATTGGTATAGCCAGTACAGGAAATGGTATGGAGGTTCCTTAACAAACTAAAAATAAAGTTACCATATGATCTAGCAATCCCACTCCAGGGCATATGTCCAGAAAAATCTTTAACTGGAAAATATACATGCACCCTAATGTTCATAGCAACACTATTTACAATAGCCAAGACATGGAAGCAACCTAAATGTCCATTGACAGATGAATGGATAGAGATATATATATCACATATTTATCCATATATAAATATATATATATACACATATACATACATAAACACAAAGAAATATTACTCAGCCATAAAAAAGAATGAAATAATGCCATTTACAGCAGCATGGTTGTACCTAGAGATTACCATACTAAGTGAAGTAAGTCAGACAGAGAAAGAGAAATACCATATGATATCACTTACATGTGGAATCTAAAAAATGATGCAAATGAACTTATTTACAAAAGAGAAACAGACTCACAGACATAGAAAACAAACTTATGGTTACCAAAGGGGAAGGAGGGGGATAAATTAGGAGTTTAGGATTAGCAGATACAAGCTACTATATGTAAAATAGATAAAATCCTACTGTATAGCATAGGGAGTTATATTCAATATCTTATAATAATATATAATGAGAAGAAATATAGATATATAAACAAAGATTCTTAAATTTAATCAGAATCTAAATTTAAAGAGAGGCATCAAAAATTTTGAGTGGATTATGAGTTTAAAATGAAATTTAAAAGGAAACAGTAGTCACAATATTACTATCAGACAAAAGATTAACTAGGATAGAGAAGCCCACTTACTAAAGATAAGAGTTCAACACACAAAGAGAAGAAAAGGAGAAAACATGAGAAATAATTATCCTTAAAAAAAAAAGTTAAGAGTGTTCATTTTTCAGGTTTTAAATTACATGAGTTTTATTTTCTTAGTTTGGTTTACCTGCATTTTCTCTATTTTCTTCAATATATACAAAGAGGAAGAGTTACAATGCCCTCCCTTTACTACTTTCTTCATTCCCAAAGAAACTAATACAGCTCAAGTGTCTCCTCTTCTAGGAAGCTTCCCCTTATGTTACAAATCCCACTGCTATATGGACCAGATTATGTGCCCTTTCCAGGAAGGTGCTGAGTCAGCTCCTATGAGCTAGAAAGCAGGGTGTGTCCATCTCTTCCCAACTCCATGTGCAGCAATACAAGGTTACTAGATTGAAATCTGCCAAGATGGAAGTATTTACACCGTGGAAAGCAGCAAAAGCTACAAATCAAATCAAGTGCCCCCCTCCAATCTCCCACCCCCCACCTTAGAACCGGTTGTTTTTTTGATTTTTTATTTGTTTTGCGGTATGCGGGCCTCTCACTGCTGTGGCCTCTCCCGTTGCGGAGCACAGGCTCCGGATGCGCAGGCTCAGCGGCCATGGCTCACGGGACCAGCCGCGCCGCGGCATGTGGGATCCTCCCGGACCGGGGCACGAACCCGTGTCCCCTACATCGGCAGGTGGACTCTCAACCACTGCGCCACCAGGGAAGCCCAGAGCTGGTTGTTAATCGTTTATCAACACATTACTGTTTATGTTCCCAGAAGTCCATGCATGACCCTCTATATAGTTTTGGTCATCTTGTACTACAATGTTTAACGTGTTTTTTTCTACCACTAATTTGTGAGCACCTAGTTGGTAGAAGGAAGGAGAGGAGGAAGAAGGAAAGAAGGTCAAATGGAAGAAAGTGAGAGAAGGAGGCAAGGATAAAGGAAGGCAACAGGAAGGAAGGGAGGGAGAGGGGGAAGGAAGGATAACTGTTTTCTTTCCTCAAATGTAATAATATTGCCTAATTATCCCTAAATATCAACCACAGCCCATTCTTTGAAGCATGAAGTTCTCCAACTGTCATCAAGAGGAAGAACTAAGCTTCCTCACCCCTGATTCCTAAGAAGAAAAAGTCTTTGCAGAGCAGGCACTAGCCTCTGGGACTTCCAGCCAGACTGGTCAGGAAGGTAGAATGAGGCTCTTTTTAAAAACACATCTCTTAATCTCAATTAGGATGGCAAATCCGTTTTGCTTAGAACATTTCCTGAGAATTAACAATTCTGAGTCTGTTTCCTCATTCAGCACATGGGAGCCACGAGAATCCTCTTTGTCCATAACTTCTATCATTCCATGGAGGACCAAGTATTAAGAAAGGGCTCCATTCATTAGTGGAAAAACTAGTGAAATCAAATAAAGTTTGTAATTTAGTTCATAGTATTGTACCAACATCAGTTTCCTAGTTTTGACCAACGTGCCGTGGTTCTCTAACATGTTAACATTAGGGGAAGCTGGATGAAGGTATATGGGAACTCTCTGTACAATTTTTGTGGCTCACTGGTAAATCTAAAATGATTTCGAAATAAAAAAGCTTTTAAAAAAAAAAAGGGCTCCATAAGCATAAAGTACTTGAAAATCTTACCTATTTGGTCCCTACCCCCTTTCAAAATGTATAGGAATCTCTTCAGGAATCCTTTTGCTGTCATAGCTAATTAGGTACATTTTGGTAGATTTATCCAAGGAATGTGCTCATTATGTTAATATGCCCTATTATATCATCATTAATGTGAACTCCCCATCTTCATGAATATGGAAACCCAGGCCAGAAGAAGCTCAGAGGCCAAGGAACTTGTTGAAGTTAAACTAAACAAAACAGAAAACAGTAGCTAGAACAACAGGTTCAGCCAGTTTTTCTAATACAAACTAGGAACGTCCACTAAGCTGTTATTTCCATTGTCCTATTCAAGCTCCTCCAGGCTGAGTGTGCCAGTATGCGTGCATGGCAACTGCTGCTTAGAAGAGAGAAGGAAATGAAAGCCACTAATTATTGAGTAGCCGCTAGATCCATTCATTGGTTCAACAATTATTGATGGAAAGGTGTGCCCGGCACTGGCCCAGCCCGAGGTTACAGATGAATGAAACAAACTTTTGGAGAGTGCAATCCATTGGAGAAATGGGCCCGAGAGAATAAAAAGCCAATAAATAACATAATTACAGACTGTAATACGCTCTAGTAAGTAAGGAAACAACAAGCTGTAGTACCTTGTAAAGGAGAGGGATGTGTATGTAGGAGGGACAGGAGAGAGTTCTCTGAGGAGATGACATTTAATGCACAAACAGAAGGATGAGAAGAAGTTGATCATGCAAAGGAGAAAAGCATTCCCAGCAAAGGAAAAAACAGGAGCAAAGGCCTTAAGATGGAAAAGAACTCAGCACATTCAAAAAACGTAAAGGAGGTCTGTGTGGCTACAGGAGTAACAAGAATGGGGGTAGGAGATGAAGAGGGAAGGTGGGCATGATAAAGAATTTAGATTTTACGTGCAAAGGGAAGCCATTGATGATGCATTTGAAGTCGTAGAGAGACAAGAGCTGGTTTCAATAAAAGTTTTCCTGTGAGTGTTGACCAGAGAGCGAAAGACAGGGACCGGGAAGACAGCAGAGAGGCTAGTTAGTTGAACTGCTGCATGGAATTCCTTTATTCAGTGTTTGGACTCAGAGGCAGGAGTCATGTTCACTAAATCCCAGTTTTCAAATGTGGATCCATTTGCCCAAATGAAACATTGGTGTCTTCATGCCTTTCTCCTACTTTCAGCTGTGAAATCTTGAACACATTACATCACCTCTCAGAACCTCAGTGTCTTCGTTTGTAAAAGCAGTTTAGCTGAATCTCCCAGAGTATCCAGTAAATGTTACACTCTTTGTTTTCTTGGAAAGGAAAATGACTCATATCTGCTGGAAATAGACCAGGTGGCTCCAGGCAGTTCCCTGGGCCGGGTGACAGCCAAACTTGGGTGGAGCTTGAAAAGGGTGAGGGTGGAGACCTACAGCAGCCTGGGTACCTGATTATGAAGTGCAAAGTCCCACGTCCCAGGCTGCAAACCCTCAGCTCAGGAATGTTGCTTAGGTGGGGCCTGCAAGTGATGGAAAGAGCAGAGAGAAAACCAGAAGGCCCTGGAAGAAGAAATATAGATGATTATTTAAATAATTATAGGGTGGGGAAACACTGCAAAATTGAAAAGCAAAGGCAGAAGGCATGGGGCTTCCCTGGTGGCGCAGTGGTTGAGAGTCCACCTGCTGATGCAGGGGACACGGGTTCGTGCCCCGGTCCGGAAAGATCCCACATGCCGCAGAGCTGCTGGGCCTGTGAGCCATGGCCACTGAGCCTGTGTGTCCAGAGCCTGTGCTCCGCAACGGGAGAGGCCACAGCAGTGAGAGGCCCACGTGCCGCAAAAAAAAAAAAAAAAAAAAGCAGAATGCATAAAAGCAATTATTGATAGAATTTATTTTATGAAAAATCCAAGATTATCCTATAAATCAAAAATAAAATCATGAATAAACCAATCAAAAATGTGCAAATGACATGAAGAGGCATTTCACAGAAAAAGCATGAATAGTCAATAAACTTTTGGCAAGTCTTTAAACAGTATTGGTGATCAGAAAAATACAAATCAAGACGACTGTGATCTATAATTTTATGGACATTCAATTGGCAAAAGAAAAAAGTTTACAATACTAAGTTTTGGAGTAGATTTAAAGCTACAGGATCTCTTACACACTTCTGGCAAAGTGTAACGTGGTATTATCATTTTGGAAAAGAATTGAGTAGTGTCTTCTAATAACAAATATGTATATGTTCTATGGTCCAGCAATGCCACTCATGGATGTAATTATACATGTATAATCAAGACATACAGCCAAGAATATTCAAGAGCTACATTGTTCTCAATAGCAAAAACTTGGAAACTGTTCAAATATCCATCAATGAGAAAGTGGATCAGCAAAAATGATATATTTAAGCAATGGAATAGCATACAGTAGTCAAAATGAATGAAACATAATGACATGAAACCATATGGATACATTTTGGTAAAATGATATTAAATGAAAAAAGTACCAAAAGATTACAAACAGGTCCTTTAAGCAACTGGAAAAGTTCTTTATTATGTGTTGGAATGGGAGATAGTTACATGGGTGTTTACATAAATAAAAAGTTTTTCTCCACCAAAAATTTATTGAACTATATACTTAGTACTTTGTGTATTTTTTTTCATTTTTTAAAAACTTTTATTGAAATATAGTTGATTTACAATGTTGTGTTAGTTTTAGGTGTACAGCAAAGTGATTCAGTTATACATGTATATATTCTTTTTTATAGTACTTTGTGTATCTTAATATATGTATATTATAAATTAATAATAATTGTTTTATTTTTTTTAACATCTTTATTGGGGTATAATTGCTTTACAATGGTGTGTTAGTTTCTGCTTTATAACAAAGTGAATCAGTTATACATATACATATGTTCCCATATGTCTTCCCTCTTGCGTCTCCCTCCCTCCCACCCTCCCTATCCCACCCCTCCAGGCTGTCACAAAACACCGAGCCAATATCCCTGTGCCATGTGGCTGCTTCCCACTAGCTATCTACCTTACTACATTTGTTAGTGTGTATATGTCCGTGACTCTCTCTCGCCCTGTCATAGCTCACCCTTCCCCCTCCCCATAACCTCAAGTCCATTCTCTAGTAGGTCTGCGTCTTTATTCCTGCCTTACCCCTAGGTTCTTCATGACATTTTTTTTTTTGTAATGAGGTGGATAGACCTAGAGTCTGTCATACAGAGTGAAGTAAGTCAGAAAGAAAAAGACAAATACCGTATGCTAACACATATATATGGAATTTAAGAATCATAATTGTCTTAAAAAGGATTACATACCCTTGCCACAAAATTTAAAACCACAACATTTTTTTTTTTACAGATGCCAAGCTTTTTATTTTATTTTATTTTATTTTTTTAACATCTTTATTGGGGTATAATTGCTTTACAATGGTGTGTTAGTCTCTGCTTTATAACAAAGTGAATCAGTCATACATAAACATATGTTCCCATATGTCTTCCCTGTTGCGTCTCCCTCCCTCCCACCCTAAACCACAACATTTTAAAATCTACCTTTTAATACTACAGTTCTACCTTTATTTAATAAAACTGAATAAAAAGATTCAGGGTAATGGAGACCTCAGAGTAGAGGAGGCATGGGACGGATTAGGAGAGGAGAGACAACCATATTCATATGTAGCTTTTTTGTCAAGGGACTAGCTGAATTTAGAGAGGTAGTTCACAGATGTTTATTGCATAACTGAAAGTAACTAACAAAAAATAATCACAAACACAAACAAAACAACTAAATAAAAGGGGGCTGGGACAGTTAATTTTATGTGTCAACTTGACTGGGCTGCGGGGTGCCCAGATATTTAGTTAAACATTATTTCTGGTGAGGGTGATTCAGAATAAGATTAATATTTGAATCCATAGACTGAGCAAAGCAGATTGCCCTCCACACTGTGGGTGATCCTCATCCAATCTATTGAAGGCCTGAGTAGAATAAAAGGCTGAAAAAGAAAAAATTCTTTCTCTCTGCTTCACTGTCTTTGAACTTGGACTTTGGTCTTCTCCTGCCTCCAGACTCAGCTCTCTTGGGTCTCCAGCTTGCCAACTGTAAATCCTGGGACTTCTCAGCCTCCATGACAGTGTGAGCCAATTCCTTATAATATATCTCTTTATACATAGGAGATATGGATATAGAGATATATATATACCCTATTGGTTCTGTTTCTCTGGAGAATCCACACTAATACAGAGGCCATGTATGGACAATAAAACAATGTGTCAGAACCAAGGATCAAGATTAATTAATTTTGTTCACCTGAGATCTGAAATGCAAAGAAAAAAAGATATGTTTTTTTTATGAGAAACAAAAGCAGAATGAAAATTCATATGCTTAACATCTATTGAAGAACTCCAAATCACAAAGGAAAAAGCAAACACTTCAACTGATAAAATATGTAAGACATTTGATTAGATTTTTTTTTAATAAAATGTAAAAGGCGAAGACAAAATGTTAAACCTTATTTGGAAACAAAATAAAAATACCTTTTCCACATATGTCCAAATATTGGGAGCCAGTTTTCTCACTATCGTGGATGTTTCAAATATAAAAATGGAAAGGGTAGTATGTTTACACTGAGAGGGCTAGAAGTAATGACACACTCGTAGCATTCAGATCTTGGCTTCTAAATACCATGCTCCACTAAAAGGAGCGAGGACTCCTTGGGGGGCAAAAAAGACAAGTTCCAAATATCATGCAGGGAATATAGAAGAAAGCATCCAAAGAATGATAGGGACATACCACAAGGATACAGAAGCCAGCTAGAAGTGACTCTGACTAATGATATTTGCAAAAATTTGAGCATCAAAAGTGGATTGTAACCCAGTCAATAAACTAAGAATCTATGAGTCTGTGACAATACAAATACATATAGGTATGCATACCTATATACATTCATACATACCTAGGAGAGGTGAGAAAGCTCTTCCTTACAGAAAATCACCAACTAATATGTGTAAACCGAATAATGGAAAGTAGACAATCATCAATGGATGCTAGAGCTAGAGGTTGAATGTTTGTTGTGAAACAGAGTATTTGCATAGTATCAAAGTATTTACCTACAAAGAGAGTACTAATGAAAAACCAGTAACTTTATGGTGGAGAAACCTGGCAGAAATTCCTTGAACTAAATGATCAAAGTTAATATCTCTAAAAATCAACAAATGAACATTGTGTGCATCCTGATCTGCTGTCCCAAGAAGGACACAATATTAATTCTTTACTTTTTCTACTGAAAATGCATACTCTGAGTCAAATCATGAAGAAATATCAGAGAAACCCAACTTGACAGGCATTCTGCAAAATAACCAGCTTATACTCTTTATAAATATCAAGATCACCTTATCTTTGATAAAGGCGGCAAGAATATATAAGGGAGAAAAGACAGCCTCTTCAATAAGTGGTGCTGGGAAAACTGGACAGCTACATGTAAAAGATTGAAATTAGAACACTCCCTAACACCATACACAAAAATAAACTCAAAATGGATTAGAGACCTAAATGTAAGGTCAGGCACTAAAAAACTCTTAGAGGAAAACATAGGAAGAACACTCTTTGACATAAATCACAGCAAGACCCTTTTTGACCCACCTCCTAGA
The DNA here is from genome assembly GCF_039906515.1 of Pseudorca crassidens. Taxonomy (NCBI): domain Eukaryota; kingdom Metazoa; phylum Chordata; class Mammalia; order Artiodactyla; family Delphinidae; genus Pseudorca; species Pseudorca crassidens. The sequence goes on from NC_090310.1 coordinate 69,988,919, forward strand.
GAAATGGATTTAAAAACAAAAATAAACAAATGGGACCTAATGAAACTTAAAAGCTTTTGCACAGCAAAGGAAAACATAAATAAGACAAAAAGACAACCCTCAGAATGGGAGAAAATATTTGCTAATGAAGCAACTGACAAAGAATTAATCTCCAAAATATACAAGCAGCTCATGCAGCTCAATATCAAAATTCTGCCCAATCCAAAAATGGGCAGAAGACCTAAATAGACATTTCTCCAAAGAAGATATACAGATTGCCAACAAACACATGAAAGGATGCTCAACATCACTAATCATTAGAGAAATGGAAATCAAAACTACAATGAGGTATCACCTCACACTGGTCAGAATGGCCATCATGAAAAAATCTAGAAACAATAAATGCTGGAGAGGGTGTAGAGAAAAGGGAACCCTCTTGCACTGTTGGTGGGAATGTAAATTGATACAGCCACTATGGAGAACAGTATGGAAGTTCCTTAAAAAACTAAAAATAGAACTACCATATGACCCAGCAATCCCACTGCTGGGCATATACCCTGAGAAAACCATAATTCAAAAAGAGTCATGTACCACAATGTTCATTGCCACACTATTTACAATAGCCAGGACATGGAAGCAACCTAAGTGCCCATCGACATGAATGGATAAAGAAGATGTGGCACATATATACAATGGAATGTTACTCAGCCATAAAATGAAACAAAACTGAGTTATTTGTATTGAGGTGGATGGACCTAGAATCTGTCATACTGAGTGAAGTAAGTCAGAAAGAGAAAAACAAATACCGTATGCTAACACATATATATGGAATCTAAAATAAATAAAAAAAAAAGAATGGTTCTGATGAACCTAGGAGCAGGACAGGAATAAAGACGCAGACCTACTAGAGAATGGACTTGAGGACACGGGGAGAGGGAAGGGTAGGCTGGGACGAAATGAGAGAGTAGCATTGACATATACACACTACCAAATGTAAAACAACTAGTGGGAAGCAGCCGCATAGCACAGGGAGATCAGCTCCGTGCTTTACGACCACCTAGAGGGGTGGGATAGGGAGAGTGGGAGGGAGATGCAAGAGCGAGGGGATATGGGGATATATGTATACATATAACTGATTCACTTTGTTATACAGCAGAAACTAACACAGCATTGTAAAGCAGTTATACTCCAGTAAAGATGTTTAATAACAATAAATAAATAAATAAATAGATAGATAGATAGATAGATAATACCAAGATGAAAAGCCTTCAAGAAAAGCAAAGACATTGTTCCAGATTAAAGACAACTAAAGAGACATGACAACTAACATAGTATGTGTTGCAGGATTAAATCGTAGACTGGGAAAAACTAAATAGCTAAAAAGAATATTATTAGACAATTGATGAAATAGAAATAGAGGCTGTGGATTAGCTAATAGCAATAGTATCAATATTAAATTTCCTGATTTTGATAATCACACTCTGGTTATATAGGAGGATGTCCTTTTTCTTATGAAATACACGCTGAATTATTTAGTAAATAGTGTCTCCAAACTAACTCTTATATGAATCAGGGGGAAAAAATCATATATAGAAATAAAGATAGAAATATGCATATGTGTTTAGAAAGAAAGGGACAAATACATATATAATGCTTACATGCATATACATACGAAACAAATGTGAAAAATGGAAGGTATTGGTGAAACTGTGTAGAAGTTATACAGGAGTTTCCTGTACTATTATCATAAAATTTAAAAGTTACTTTACAATATGTATATGTACATACATACAAATGACTATACCCAAAGTACGTGGGAATTCAGGGAAGTAGGTACTAAAATATACTGCTAGTGGAAGCACATAAGTTGATATTACTTTTCTGAATGTTGACAATTTGGCAATATATATCAGAACCCTATATTTTTGCATATAATTTTCTCCTCACAATATAAATATGAACACGGATGCACATAAATCCAGAGCTACAATTATCATTACACAGGAAACCTGGGAAAACCTAAACACCCAATAATAGAAAACCAATTGAACAAAATATAAACATCCATTCAATGAAATAGAGGTACAGTCCATAAAAGTGCTAGTGCAGAAGACTATTTTATTACATGGAAATTTTTTCTGCTCTATATTAAGTGAAAAACAGCTAGGAACTATAATAACAACAACAAAGAACATGTAATTTAGCCAATTTTTTCAAAACAAAATTATATGTTATGATAGATTACGTTCTTGGCCCCCATTCTTGACTATTTTCTGATTCTAAGCCCTTGGCCCCTAGACCTTGGATTCAGTCATGTGACTTGCTTGGACAAATAGAAGGGGGTGACAGCAACATGTGTGAGCCAGCTTTATCCTAGGTCATCAGAGGCCTTGTACAGTCCCGCTTGTTCTGTCACATTTCTGCCCGCCTCCATGAGAAGAATATAACTGGGCTGACTGACGTCTGTTCCCAGGTGGAGAATGAGAGCCACATGGGGCAGGGCAGAACTGCACAGCCAAATTCAGCCTCGGTCAGCTGACCCCCAGCTGCTCAGACTCATCAGGGATTGCTATGTTAAGGTCTGAGATTTGGGGTGGTACAATTTTCTGGCAATACCTAATTAATATATATCTGAAGCACATACCTAAAGTATTAGGATTGCATTATTGTAGATAATTTTTATTTTCTTTGCATTTCATTTATTTTCTAAATAAAGTGTATTTTTTTTTTTTTTTTTTGGCGATCATCTTTACTATTTACAAAGTAATAGAGTAAGACAGGCTTATTTCCATTTTACCATTGAGGAGACTGAGATCTGTATAAGTTAAGTAGCACACCTAAAGTTACTCAGCTATAAATTATCAGAGCTGAGATTCAAACACAGGTCAGCCTGATATGAACTCACCATCCTTGATCAATATTAGGGAACTCCCAGATCTCTGGTCCTGCCAGAATTCCGCTGCTAACCTTAGGAAATTTATTTTTAGTTCCATGGTGTCCTGAAGGTCTGCCATTGCTCTTTTACTGTGAACTTACAGTACATGCCAACCTCCCATAAAGAGGGGGTGGGGGGAGAGGGTAGTGATAGAGTAAAGAAAGCCGCAAATTTCCTAGACCAAGTAAATGCTGTAGCTAGTAATGAGATTCTGGGCTTCTGTAGTGTCCTAAGGAGCCTTGAGATTCCCTCTGGACCTTTTGGAACATTCTTGGAACCCTGCCATCCTGTTCTGAAAAAGTCCAAGGAGCCACGTGGAGAGGTCCACTTGAAGAGAACTGAGTTCCCCAGCTAACAACACCTGGGGAGCCCCAGCACCAACACCTAGCCCTGAATGCGCCATCTTGTAAGTGAATCCTCGGGCCCCAGTTGAGCTGCCCCAGCTGACAGTGTGGAGCAAAGGGGAGCTGACCCACCAAGCCTTGGCACAGTTGCTGATACATGAGCAACATAAATGATTACTGTTGTTTTAAGCCACAAAATTTGGTGTCATTTGCTATGTAGCAATAGATAACTGGAATAGTGGGTATTTTTTCTTAAGTGATAAAGGAAGAAAAGAAGGGATTAGAGAGGGAGGGAGAGAACAAGGAAGAAGTATTTGCCACTTCATTCCATGGAGAAAATTGCGTAAGTGAATAGAATTCTCTTAGTGAGGAATGCACCCTGACTCCTGGACCTCTGTGATCCTCTGGGCAGAGAAGGGTATAGTTTGGCTCTGCATTAGGCTCTCTCTGAGCTGTTCTCCTCATCCTCAGCAAAATCAAAATGGTAAAAGGACTGAATTCTTAGCGCAATCCTATGCTTATCCAGGCAACAGCAGAGAGGCAGAAGTTTTATTTCTACACTTTCTTGTGTATTTATTTATCCTGTCAAAAGCATTTTCAAACTTGTCATTTTAACCCCAAGGAATTTTTCACCATTTTGGAATTTCAATCACCATGTCACTGAATGGTGATGGTGATGTAGGGGCAGCCAAGCTCCTTTGAGCAGCATAAATCCTGTGGCCTCTGCCTCCAGGTTAGCTAGTCCCTGGTGACCTGCTGCCAAAAGCATTCAACCAAAGGAAGCTGGACCCTGGCTATGAAGTGACATTCTTGGGCAAGATGCTCATGTGAATCATGGCTTCCTTCTTCTCCTTGAATTGTGATTAAATCCTAATAAAATAGACTCTCTTCTCGGGGTATCTAACTTCTGGAGTGGCAAAAGGAACCGAAGAGTCCATCTTTGTCCAGACATCTGACTCTAGGCTGAGAAATAAATAAATATTCCAGGACTCCTAGAATGTCATTCATTTGCCCATTAGATTCATTCCCGAACCTTCCTCTGCTCAGCTCTATATTGTACAGAGCCAAGTCCTGAAAATTGCATTTCCTAAATCTCTCAAAACTGGCTTTTTATTAGGGTTGACCAATCGTAATCAGAGGTACTAGTGGGAGATTGGAGGAGAGAAGGAAGGGAGAAGCCAGAGTATTTCTCTCCATCACTCTCTTTCAGGCCAGTGACTAGAACTCTTCTATGACTCCCATTGGTGCAGGATGGCCCTAGCTCCCAGGTTCCCAGGCTCTGTTAATTCCGCCTCCTGCCTTTACTCATGGACACCATTTCTAAGCTATCGGTATCTTATTCCTGATGCTTAACACCATACTCAGGCGTCTACCACCACTTCCTTAACTTCTTCTCCTCCAGATGGGACTCTTAAAGTTCACTACCTTAAAGTTATTGAGATATTTTATAGTCTAAGGGAGACTCTCGTCACTCTATTCTTCCTCACCCTGGTGCAATCATGTATTCTCCCCATCCACAAGGACAGCTATCCCATTGACATCCATTAGGTCACCAGGGCTTGGATCTGAGTTCCATGAGCCAGCACTTACTTAGCTCTTGAAACGTCCCATTTTAGAGTGTAAGTGTCTCGTGGGTAAGCAACTCCAGATCAGTTTACATATGTCCTTGAAGGTTTTGAACTATGCTACATATGTATTTTTATCACCATTACCCTGTTTTCAGCAGGAATTTAGAGTCTGAGACAGAAAGGCATAGGAGGAAAATCCTGGTCCTGTCTACTTCTTCCTTCCATCCATCCACCATCCAACCCCTCATTGATTCAAATTAGTTTATGGATTAAGTATAGAGACTTTGGAATCTGAAAGAACAAGAATTAATTATTAATTAATTAATTAATATGATATTTCACCATTTTTTAACTGTGTGAACTTGACAAATTATTTACCTTTCTGAGCCTTAGTTCATTTTCTGTAAAATAGAATCTACCACATAGGATTGTTATGAGGATTAAAAACTATGATGTATAATGTGCCTGTACCTAATAAATGATAGTTATCCTGTTATTCTAATAAACATCTACTCACTGGGTGTTTCATGCATGCCGGACACTGTGCTGGGTGGTAAACCCTCAGAGTTTCTCAAGTTGATCTGGGACAGTTTAGGTTGTCAACAATCAGAATGGAATACATCATTTATCCACTCTGAGCCTCAGTTTTCTGCTCTGTAAAATGGGATTGGTAATGATAGATACCAATTGGTAACTGTCATGAGGGATGAATCAAGCAGCTAGCTTGGCTAGCTTTGGCTAGCACCAAATAGAAGTTTGTGTTGAAGAAGAAGGAGAAGAAGAAAGAGGTAGAGGTGGTGGAAGAGGATGAGGAAGAGGGGGAGAGGAAGGGGAAAGGGGGAGGGGAAGATGACAATGATGCTGCTGTTCCCAGGACAAATTCAAAGGTACCTCTGCCTGGAAGTGAGTCCAGATAAACACTTTGCAAACCTTTGAAAATTCACATGAAGCTGTCTGTCCAGTTCCTGTGGTCTGAGCAATGTCAAAGGCCCATGGAAAGCAGAATGCATGATGACAGACCCAGTCTGATTTCCATGGAGAACAAAGTATTACGAGGTTGAAAAAAGCATTTATGGACCACCAGTAGGGGATGCCAACCCTCTGTGTGATGAGAGCCAAGATCTAAACCCTCTGTGAACATGAGCACTCTCTGTGAAAAAGCAAGAGTACCACAAGCCCAGACCAGATTTACGGTAACAGAGCAAGAAGGGATTAGGTAATGTCTACAAAGTACTTTGGACTCCTTGAAGAATGGCCATCTATAAAAATAGCAGGTGGTGGTATTATTATTAATCAGGCAACCTCTCATTGAAGCTAATTGCTACTGAAGCAAATGGGACATTTACCTGGGTGTAGCCTAGGAATCAGGCTTTACAGCAGCAATACATTATTTATTCATCATTAGATTAGTGGCCAAGAAAGAAATGCAACTGATAAAGAGCAGTGGTATTTATTGTCTACAGGAAGGCCTACAAGAGGAAAAAATTATCATCTGTTTTTCTTGTTATGAAGACTTGGGTTCTAATCCCACTTCCACCTCTGACTGGGGGCATATTTAAGGTAACTAACTTTGTTTTCTGAGCCTCAGTTTCCTCATCTGTAAAAGATAAATACAGTTCTCACCTCAGACAGGAGTTGTGAAGATGAAATGAGATAATGAATGTTTAGTCCCAAGCCTACCATCAGGCATGGGGTAACTGTGGCAGCTTAAAAGACCCACTTCAAATACTTCGGGTTTGTCATTTGTCACCATAAACTTCTAAGCTATTTTGTCTACACCACCCTTTGCCTTATCAAATCTGGGCTTTTGTTACCAAGGAAATGGACCCACTTTTCAGGCCAAAGAAGGAGCAGGGAGATATCGCAACAAAAATCAAAGAATAGATGCACATTGTGCCCTATGCCTTACTCTTCTTTGAATAAGAGGGAATATTTACTCCCTAGTTCCTTGCCCAATTGTAACTCCAACCAAGAGGAATGAATGAACGGCTGTCGCTAAATGGCTGACTTTTCTGTTGCCTGAAATCAAGCCAATATCTGCCTTCCCCACCCACTCCTTGCTTGCTGGTGATTGGAGGAGACATTGGCTCACGTGCTTGGACTGACCAATGAATGACAAAAGCCACTATGAGAGGCTGCCTTCTAGATCTGAAGAAACCATAAAGCTGCCCCGAAAAGCACTGTTGGCCCACACTTTGTGAGGAACCATGGGCCACCATATCACCATATTGTGTAAAACAGTCCCTGGGGCTCAGCAGAGCACAACTAACAAAAAGGAGGGAGAGGAGGAGAGGAGAACGTAAATGCTTAAGTTATGTTACAGCCCCTTCCTATTCTTGGAGACTCTTAATTATTTGTGGGTCTTGGATCCATCTAGAAATCTATTTCTGTCCTGGGAAAATGTTCACACATTTTGTACACAAGTTCAGGGGGTTCTCAGAGTCCCCAAAGTCTATCTATGGACTCCAAGTGTACAACTCCTGGGACACCAAACCACCAGACCACACTGTAGAACTCACCAAGAGCCTCCATGTGGGTGAGAGGGGAGGAGAGAAAGAACCAGAAGAGTGGCCCAGGGAAGGTGCTTTGAGCTTGCCCAGACTAGTGGAAGCTGGAGTCAGCTGGGGGAGGAAGGCAGGCGCCAAGCACACTGCTGCAGGAAAGGGAAGGAGGGAGATGCTGGATGACAACCAGAGTCAGGGTAGGGTGGGCTGGCCCCAAGCCAGAGGAGCACTTCTAAGGAGCCCAGAGCTTCTGACTCAGGATGGAGGTCACTGAGGCCATAGTGCCTCCAGGGAAACATCAGGGAGAGGCCCGACAGGAGCCAGAGCTGTGTGCAAGTGACAGCAGCAGCAGGGATCAACCTGGGCCACGGGGCGAGGTGGTGTCAGGACAGCCCAGCCATGTGTCTACAGACCAGACCAGCCCTGGCCTGTGGAGGCTTGGGGAGGACCTGGCAGGGCTGCCTTCCCAGGAAGAGGTTGACCTGAACAGAGTCCCAGGAGGCCTGGGGTGGGAATGTGGCTAGCCAGGGGGAGGCCGCTTCCTAAGAGCCTGTGTGGAGGAGGGTCCCGGGCCACCTCGGGAGGATTAGTTCAGCCCATGTCAGGCTAGGGCTTGAGAGGGGTGGCCTTCTACCATCTAATCCAGAAAGGCCTATAAAGATCATTTTTTCTGGTGAAGGTTTTGAGTATTATGAACTTGTTTGTTTTTTTTCAACTTTTTATTTTAAAATGATTATAGACTCCCCAGAAGTTATAATAATAACAATAATAATAATATAATAGTATATGGAGTCCCTTGGACCCTTTGTCCATCTTCCCCCAAAAGGTAGCATCTTATGACTGTTATACAATAACAAAACCAGAAAATCAACATTGGTAAAGTCGTGTTGCCTAGGCTGCAGTCCTTAATCAGTTTCAGATGCCCATGAAGCTTTAAATCAATGGTTGGCATTTACAAAACAGTACTGAGCCATCTCCCGAGCCCATAAGTAAGGTTGGGAAGTAGAGCAGGAGACAAGCAGAGATCAGGAGGGAAAATCAGACACAAGCAGCTGTCATGTCTTCGATTACAGTTGTGACCGTACCATGTGGCTCAGACACAATGGAACTTGACCTGGCACCTTCCGTGAATCAGCCACAACATGGTACACAGGGTGGATGGGATCTTGGCACATACCTGGTGGCTTCTATGGCCACTTGCTTCGCTTGAATGGTGGCCTCCCCAAAACCTTGCCCATGTCCTAACTCTCAGAACCTGTGACTGTGATCTTATTTGGGGAAATGGTCTTTGTAGATGTAATTAAATTAAGAATCTTGAGATGGGATCATCTTGGATTATCCACATGGGCCTTAAATCCAATGATAAGAGAGGAAAACAGAGAGAGAAGAGGAGAAGTCCTCTAAGCCAGGGATTGACAGAGGCAGGGATTGGAGTGATGCAGCCACAAGGAATGTCACAGCCACCAGAAGCTGGAAGAGACAATGGAGGATTCTCTCCTAGAGCCTCCAGAGAGAGCACAGCCTTCTGACACCTGAATTTCAGACTTCTGGCCTCCAGAGCTGTGAGAGAATACATTTCTGTTGTTTTAAGCCACCCGGGTTGTGGTAATTTGTTATGGCAGCCCTGGGAAAACAATACATTCCAGAATACAAATCACCCATCCACACAGCCCTGGCCTTTCACCAAGCAGGCAGACAAATGTTATCTGACTTGTTCCTTAGCTGGGCAGGACTTCTGATCCCAGTGTACAAACCAGGAAACTGAGGAACAGAGCTCTGCTTTGCCTGAGGACACACAGCTGCTCATGGCTGCTCTGTGACTCAAAGTCATCTCTGGCTCCCTCCCAAACCCATGATCCTCAATAAGATCATTGGGGGCCATGTAGAGGGACAGCTGGTTGCCTTTTGGAGCAAGTTTGTGTTCTGAAGATTTGACCGCTCTCTAGTTAAAAAGAAAAATACCCACCAACGGGTCTAGGAACCTGGAAAAGGACAATTCCTTGTTCATCCTCTCACTGGACGTGCTTCCATCCCAGACAAGGATGATGTGAATTGCTGAAGAGGAAGATGTGGGCACCCAGCACAACAGGTCTTGGGGAGTGTTCCCGACTATGTTCTTCAACAGAGTATCCACTGGCTTCCACTGCAGCTGTGGGCAGCTGCTCTCTCCCAGAAGGCCCCTCCAGGGTACCCTGAAAGCCAAGTTCTAAGCCAGCCAATCCTCTCTGCGCCCCTGGAGACCAAGTCAGGCCAAATCATCCTCACAGCCCTGTCCTGGCCTATCAGAGCCTGTTCCCACTATACATTTCCGCTCAAAGTCCAAAGACTTTTATTTTTATACGTTTTTAAAAATGTGTAACATATATATAGGAAGAAGAAAGTCCAACAATTCAAAAAGATAAAATAGGAAACATCTCCCTCCCACCCAAGACAACAGTTCCTGAATTCTCTTCCCTAGAGAATAACTCTAACTAGTGTCTTGGGTTAATCAGGTCTCTACACAAGCATGGACAGCTAAATATGTCCTCTTTTATGCAAATGAGAAGACCCATCTGCATGGTACTGCACCTCTTCCCATTTGACCTAGTGTGAGAATTTCCCCATAACAGCACACATTCTTGCTAACAGTTTCTATTGTATTCCCTTGCATAAATACACTGTAATTTCTACCCGCTGTGCAGCTACTTAGGGTGTTTCCAATATTTTCTCACTATAAACAGTGTTGTGATGCCTATCTGACGCACTTACCTTCACACGTATGTAAGCGTGTATCTGTAGGATCAATTTCTGAAAGAGGAATTGTTGCCTCGATGGGTACATGCATTTTAAAATTGAATAGATAGGGTGAAATTGCCCTCTGTAGGGGTTGTAAGAATTTATACACCCAGCCAGGAGTCAGTATCTGTTTCTCCATGATAGTGCCATAATGGTATATTATCAGATCTTTTCTCTTTGCAAATCAGATAAATAACAATAATCATATGAATGCTTACAGAGGAGCTGATGGTATGAAAAGAATGTAGGCACATGTAAAACTCATTGAACTGTACACTTAAAATTTGTATGCTTAAGGTACTTCATTTTATGCATGTACTACCTCAATAAAAAGGAAAATAAAACAAGATGAAGGAAAAACAGGATGCCAAGATTAAAGAGTGATTGGGTCTCTTCCTTCAATAGGGTGGTCTTGAAATGCCTCCCTGAAACCCTAAGGCTGATGAGGCTCCGTGCAGAAGTCAAACATGTGAAAGAGGGTTTCAGACACAAGGAAGAACGTCAAAGGACAGGGAAGGGGCTGACTTCTTTGAGGAAGTGAAAACAGCAAGCTAGGGAGACTGGTCCCAGATGAGGTCCAAGAGGTTATCAGGGGCCAGATCAAACAGTCTCTTAGGCAAGAAGTTTGTGTTATTTCTTTCATTGCAATGAGAAACCATTGAAGGGATTAAAGCACGTGAGTAGCATGATCCATTCTGTTTTTTAATTGCCTGGTTACTCTATGAAGAGTAGACTTTAGGTGGGCAGAAATGGAAGCACAGAGTCAAACTGTGTTCTCCAAGCTGAGACATGGGGGTGGCTTGGATCAGAGTGGTGATAAAAATGGGGAGAGGTGGGAGGATTGTGGCTATTTGTAGGATGAATGATCTATGGGATGTCTATACAGATGACCTATAGGATGAAGTATTAAAGAGAATGAAAGAGAGGGTGGAGTCCAAAGACACTGTGAGCTTTCTGGTTGGGTCATGGCACCACCATCCAAAACTGGAGAAGGCTTATGTAGGTGTTGGTTGAGGCCATGGGAAAAAAAAATAATCAAATGTCTGGTCTTGATCATATTAATTTGTAGATGTCTAAGAGGCGAGAGTTGCCAAACAGGAATCACTTGGGAGGGAGTCCCTGGAAGGTTGTGAAAAGTCTGCCTCAACATGCATTTGCACAAAGACTCAAATGACCATCACTCCTGCTTTAGTCTGAAACCCCAAGGATTTGTGGGCACCGTCCTTTTGTAGCTATGGAATCTCCCCTTCATGAACACGGCCCTTCTCTTCACAATTTGACTCAAATCTCCTCAAGGGCAGAGACTGAGTGTAAACTTCCTAAACTCACAGTACCATAGCACATATTCCCAAAATGGGTATGTATGTGGCCGAACTGATGGCCCTTCACAGATTTAGCTCAAAGCATCTCAGAAGAGAGGCAGTCAGCTGAGCTCAGATCATCATCCAGTAGGGGCAGCATGGAGCTGGTCATTGTCAGGAGGAGAGAAGAAAGCCCCCTCAAGCCCCTAACCCTGTTGGAATTGAAGAATCAGTGGCATTGCTTCCAGCATGCAGACGACCAGACCCAGGAGAGGCCATGGTCAATGGTGATGGGCCTGGTGCCACCTTCACCAAGTGGAAACCATAGAAAGTTGAGGCAATCCCTCAGAAGACCTGACCCATCTTCTTCTGGGCCAAGTCCCACCACCATCCCATCAATCTCATGTCAAATATGCCATCAAGAAAGTCAGTAAGTCTCCTGATCATGGCTTCTTTTGCCCATCCCCACAAAGAGCCATTACCTTCATCCTCCCACCTTCCAGTCTATCCCCTGCAGGGATGCTAACACACAAATCTGATCATTCCACCTCCCTTCTTAAAAGCCTTGTTGGTTCCCATTGCTTTTAAGGTAAAGTCCAACTCCTTACCCAGGCACACATGGCCTTTTATGATCTGGCCTCTGCTAATTTTTCCACCATCTTCTCCACCCATATACCCTGAGTTCCAGACTCATAGAATTTCTCCCTGTTCCCCAAATATTACAGACCCCACAACCTCATCCTTTGGCTCTCTTCTTGAAAGGGCTAGTTCGTGTTTAAAAGAAGAAATATGGGAAGATGCTATCAGCGCACAGAGGAGCAACAATTAGAACAAGATAGTCTTTTCCACCTATAAATTGCTAAACATTCTAAAAGATTTAGAATATCCAGAGGTTAAAGAGGGAGAAGAGGCTGTGCATTATTCTGTTGGTAAGAGCATAAGTCATTGTAACACAACATTTAAAGGCAGATGTGCTTTGACCTCAGCCAACAAACTTCCAGATTCTTTCCCATTGAAGTACCTGGACATGTATACATGTAAAACATGTTTACAGCAGACTTATTTGTCATAACAAAAGTAGAGACCACTTAAATGCCAAAAAAAAAAAAAAAAGAGCTAAGTCATTTATGGCACATACAAACTGTTGACTTCTATGAAGTTGTTAAAAAGAATGAAGTAGATTTGTATGGACTGACTTGGAAGAATGTGCATGGTTCGTTGTTAATGCCAGAAAAGTAAAAAAGTTGTAAAATGGGGTAACATGATCCTACTCTTGGCAAAAACTGAGAGAGAAATAAAGACAGAAATCTGGTATACAAATCATTTCTGCTCAGGGTAGTTTCCCCAGGCAATGGGAGGGGAGAACTGCGAGCAAATAGGAAAGACTTTCTCTTTGTACACTGCTTTATAATTAGCATATTTTTCCACCAGCATGTATTCCTTCTGAAATGAAACATATATAATGAAATATAATTAAAGAAAATCTTTTGAGGGATCCAGGGCCCAAAGAGTTAGCAGTGACAATTCAAGAAGTTCAAGAAAAATCAAGCCTCAAAGAACATGGGAGTTGGTTCCCCGAGATCTGAAAGGAACTGGTGCAGGAGGCAGAGGAAGGGAGAAAGGGCCATTTGCACTGGGCCTTAATCTAAAGAAGGCTGTTGGGCACTTCCAGTGGCATGTTTATGCAAAGGAGCAGCAAGATGTCACAGGAACTGAGATCCAAATGTCAACAGTGTCTGGGGCCCTGTGAGGATCGCTCAAGACTGCCAGTCTCCTAGGACCCATCATCTGGCCTTTGCTTAGAGCCTCAACTCTGTATCTGCCCCTGCTAGGACCAAGCCTTGTCTCTGCTCATTTGACCTTTGGGAGGATCCTCCAAAGGCAGAAGTTCAGGGTGAACATCTTGGGAGAGAAGCCATAACAAAGGAGGATAGGGTTGGGCTAGAGCAGAGTACAGTCTGGTGTCTAGACCTCAAATCCATCCCTAGTCCTGCCCCAAATTCTCCTGAGTCCTGGGATGAGATGGGCCACAATGAATGGGAATGGATGGGTCACTGCTCACATTCTCTGCCTTGATTGGGAACTGGTCACGTGAGTGTGGTCAGTTTGAGAAATTTCAGCAGCTATACACTTAGGATATGTACACATACATATTATACTTCAATAAAACTTATTTATACAATAAACTAAATAAAATAGAGCTGTATCAATTTTTTTTTAAAGCCACAGAAGGTAGGGAGGACCTAGGAGGGAGGATCCTTTAAACACTAGGAGAACAAAAAGAGAGGAATGTGCTGTGTGTTACAGCATCTTGAGGGTACCAGCATCAGTCCCAGCATCAGTGGAGGCCAAAGCGATGGTGGTGCCTCCCAAGCCATATTTGTAAATGCAGAGACAGAGTAACAGATGTAGCTGTAAAGACATATAAATGGGGGTTATACTCATATATTTGATGTTAATAGAAAAATGTCTCAAAAGATACATACTGAACTAAGGACAATGGTTACCCTGGGTGAGTCTTTTTTATTTTTTACTTCATTTATTTCTTCATCATCTGATTATTTTTACAACAAACATTTTAAAAATTACTTTACAACACTGTAAGATCTTTTCTCCTCTTGCTTGTTGACAAACCCTTATCCATTATTTAAAGTACAGTGTTGTCCCCTTGACATTTTCTCTGACTTCTTGGTACAGATTTTCTCAATGTGTTGTCCTTCCACCTCAGACCACTTGTCCCAGAATTGCGTGGGGAAATGGATAATTATGTAGGTTCTTGGACCCCCTTCCCAGACTTTCCAAGGTAGAAGATCTGGGTCCCCTGAATCTATATTTTAAGATGATTCTATTGCTCACTGAAGTTTGAGAATTTGAGGTTAGATGGAAAATGTTTTCTCTTTAACGTACCCCAGGCTCCTTATTGCATTCATTCCGTGGCCCAGGGTTTACGCGGTCCCATGCGTGTCCTGTCCACTAGACGCTAAGCCCCTTGAAGAAAATGACTACATCTATTTCAACTCCATCTCCTCAGGATCTAACACGAGACCCATGACATGGTAAATACGTGTTGAATGAATGAATTAGTCAACCAATGATTCAATCTCCACCATCACACAGCCACAACCAATGAGTTCCTACGGATAAGACCTTCCTAGTGGGTCCAGTGTGGACCCTCAACTGGGCTTGGTTCAGGTACATTTTTGCCACTCTGAGAAACTCTAGCCTGTGATCCCAGCCTTCTCTGGGTGGAGAATAAGCCAGACTTGGCCAGACAATAGGGAAACCCCAAAAGCCAGTGGAACCAGCCAGAAGAGTGACCCAGTAACCCAGATTATGGGGTTCAGCTGCCATGTGTCAGGCTCTCCATTAACCCTAAAGGGACTGTGGCATAAATCACAAGTTACAAGATTGGTTCCCAAGATTAAGGGCTCCTCAGACCAGCCAGTCCAAACTCTCCTGACATTACAGAACAGTGGCTGTGAGCCTGCACTGCGGGGCCAGAGACCTGGGCTCAATTCCATGTTCAACTTCTAACTATGGGTTTGGGGTAGGCTCCACAGCCAGCCTCAGTTCCTCCATCTGTAAAATGAGAAAAAACAATAACACTTTCAAATATTCAGTAAGCTCCTACTGTGTGCCTGGCCCTGTGAAGAAGACAGTGGCAGACAAAACAGGCAAATCATCCTGTCCTCAAGGGGGTTAATTCATGGAAAGGAGCATCCCTAGCACAAAGTAACTGCTCCAGACGGCCAAAGGGGACTCTTTTCATATGACTTGCCTTAAAGAGGAGACTTGAAGCAGGCTATCAGCTCCCAGAGCTAAGAATTAAGACATTCAGAAAAGAGGGTAGCAAAAGTCACCCCCAGAGCCTTGGCAATGACCAAGGGGGCATTGCGAATGGCCAATACATAGAAGCTTTAAAGATGGTAACTGTATTCTGCAGTGGCACCCAGAGGTGGTGCTTCTTAGGGCCCCGGAGAAACAGGAGCTGTGTAAACAGAGCATCGTGGGAGAACAGGACAACAAAATGTGCCAGAGCCAGAGCGCGGGTTCAGCAAACTCCCCTGGCTCCACTTCTTGGAAATAAGCAGCTCCCTTTTGCCAGAAGAAAATAAACTCAAACAGGAAAACACTTAGTGATTCAGTGGGCAGCTCAGGGGCCTTGAGGGGTGAGTGGGTCTGAGTGTGTCAGCTGTGGCTTTCCATGCACCCCAGCACGTAGGGGAAGAAGCAGAGTTTCCTGGAAGGGAGCACAGCCTACATTTGTGTTTGTTTATGCCTGTGTCCTGCTATGTATGCGTTTGTTTACACGTACCTCTGTATTTTTGTACACGGGTGTGTGGATGTGTCTGTGTACGTGTGGATGTGCTCCCAGGTGGGTTTCTGAGTATATGTACCTCTCTATGCTTTTTGCCTCAACTCCTGAGAATCTGTGTAACTTTTTTTTAATTGAAGTATAGTTGATTTACAATGTTGTGTTAATTTCAGGTATATAGCAAAGTGATTTAGTTTTATATATATATATATATATATATATATATATACATATATATTCCTTTTCAGGTTCTTTTCCATTACAGGTTATTACAAGATATTGAATATAGTTTCCTGTGCTATACAGTAAATCCTTGTTGTTTATCTATTTTATATATAGTCATGTGTAACTGCTAATCCAAAACTCCTAATTTATCCTCTCCCCCTTTTTCCTTTGGTAATCATAAGTTTGTTTTCTATGTCTGTGAGTCTATTTCTGTTTCATAAATAGGTTCATCTGTATCATTTTTTTCAGCTTCCGCATATAAGTGATATCATATGATATTTGTCTTTCCCTGTCTGACTTACTTCACTTAGTATGTTAATCTCTAGGTCCATCCGGATCTGTGTTAATTCTACATGTGTTCCTATGTACTTGTGTTCGTGTGTGTGTGGCTGTATGTACCTTCAGGTGTGTGTGTGTACGTGGCCTAGGTAATTGTGAGCATGCGTGGGGGATGAGCAGAGAAAGGAGGGGCAGCAGACATGCGAGTAGAGGGTGTGGCTCAGAGCCTGCTTGTCATTGCCAGGGATGCGATGAGGAAACAGATTCACAGGGTCCAATCGGGGCCTCCAGAAAGGGCCTTTGGGGCTCTCTCAGATGGGTGACTGCTCTGGCCTCAGGGAATAGGGCAGCCTCCTGGGCATCAAAAGCCCAGCAATGTCTCCAAGGGGCTCTCTGTGGCCCTACCCAGGGAAGCTGGCCCAGTGAGTCCTGCACAAGAGAACTTAAAAGGAAGGCGAATCAGGAGACCACCTGTCCCCCCTCCTCCAACTACAGGAATTAAGACTCTCCTACAGGAAGGGAACAAAGTCTGCCCCCAACTCATGGGTACTGATCAGGCATGTAGGAAAAGAATAAGCCTATGAACCTGGCCTGTCCCCTCTCCCCCTGGGGCCATCAGCAAGCAAAGCTTTGTGGATGACGCTGCACGTCTTCCAATACCCTCCCACCCTCCCCCAGGGGAGCTGGGCCCAGGCTTGACAAAGGAGAATGAGTTATTCCCAGGCTGGAGATGCTGCCGGCCGTGAAGGAAGCAAGGTTGTGCAGGGGGAGAGCCTACTGAGAACTGTGGCATCGGGTTGACCGAGGAGGGTGACAAGGTGGGTGCCAGGACAGTGAGGTGAGAGAAAAGAATAGTCCCTGAGAGAATGTGCAGGCCCTGCGGGACCCTCTGTCTCAGGACAGTTGGGGAATTTAGATCCAAGAACACTTCATTTCCTCTCTGATGGTGGCAATTGTCCTGTGATTATCCCTGAAGCTGGGAGGGCCTGGCAAATCAGTTTACAAGGACAGTTACCCTGGATATCAGATGGGTGGCTGCTCTGACCTCAGGGAAGAGGTGGCTGTCCAGCCCCATCTTAGGGTTTTCTGGTGGGACTCAGCTTCAGTGTCTATTTTCCATGAGATTGGTTAGCACAGGGCCTTAGATGTCGCAGTGGGTTTGTGAAGAGTTGGATTACCCACCCTGCAGAAAGAGGGCATTCAGTGAGTATGGGGTGAGGATCGAGAATCTGCCTTTTCCACAAACACACTCAGACGCCCCCTAGCAAGAAGCCAGCTCAGTGCTCCCAGCCATCCGGCATCCCAGCCTCACCCAAGGTTTCCTTCTGACCAGCCAATTCTATGCTAGGACCCCAGGAAGCCCCACATGTGTCTGCCTAGGATTCAGAGCTCAGAGGGCACTGGAACTCAAGCCTTGACCGTAGAATGTCCAGCACGTCTACTTCCCCTGTATGTGAGTCCTTCCAGGGAATACATTTGGAGAGAGCCTGAGGTAGGGATTATGGCTATTTTACTCTCACTGCATACCAATTACTGTCATCAGGAAAAGAGAGAGAGAGAGAGAGAGAGAGAGAGAGAGAGACTGCTGTGCCCTGGCACTGAGACCAGTGAAGGGTAGTGAGCATGAATTATGTATTACACAAGCAATAGAGATAAGAGTGGAATGGGGAAAATCATAACCCTATTAATAATGGAAGTGCAGTTTGTAAACTCTCCGCTAGGAATAATTTGCATTGCAATATAAACAGGGAGTATAACACAGAGCAGCCTGCAATGGTGCTTCAGGAAAATGTAAAAGCCACCATTCCACACATTAAAAGTCATGATTAAATTATAAGAATTTGTTCAGCTGAATGTACAAGGAGAGGGCGTGTGCTTGGAGTCCATCTGAGCGTAGGGTCAGCCCTACCTCCCCACGTCTGCCAAGAGCCTGAACAAGGGGTCTGGGTCTTGGAAACCCTGGCAGTTATTATTATCATTATTAGTTGTTGTTATTGTTGAGTGCTTACTACATACACCATTGTAAGCATGTCACATACAGTAACTCATTAAATTCTGGAAGCAACCCTATGAGAGAATCATTATAACGTCTCTGTTTTTAACGATGAGAAAAATGAGGCCCGTAGAGGCTAAATGACTCATGTTAGGCTTGTATTTAGTAAGTTGGACTTGTTGAAGAACAAACCCAGACCTTCTGACCTCTGAACCACCCTCCCATGCTCTGGTATCTCCTGGTGGCAACTCAGATCCCCCTTCATGTGCCTCTCAACCAGGGCTGATGGGATGAAAAATTGGAACCACCCTTTTAATAAATACTTTTGCAGCACATTAGGAACTTGATCAACCTTTGATCAAGTCATCCTCCATTATAAAAAAATCTTTTCTGAAAAGAAATTAATACCATTATGATCTCTATTAGCTATTGAGTATAGTCAATTTTTTTTTTTATCGGAGCAGAGCGGATTTACGATGTTGTGTTAGTTTCAGGTGTACAGCAAAGTGAATCAGTTATACATATACATGTATCCTCTCTTTTTTAGATTCTTTTTCCACATAGGCCATTACAGAGTATTGAGTACTGTTCCCTGTGCTATACAGTAGGTCCTTATTATTATTAGCTACTTATATATAAAAGTTCTGGGTACAGGGATGGTTTTTATTTCCATGTCATCATGTGAAAAATTTGGAAACAACCCAAATGTCCAATCATTGTCGAATGGTTAAGCAAACAGTGGTGAACTGCTATGCATCCAAAAGGGGCTGTTGATAAAGAATTCATAATCATGTGGAAAATGCACTTGTTAAGTCAAACAAGTGAGACATAAAAGGATAGACTCAGTATGGTCTCAACCGGGTAAAACATTATAGAGAAAAATATGGGAATATACCTATGAGGTTAAGAATGTTTGTCTCTGTGTTGAAAGTATGAGTGTTTCCTTTTTCTCTCCTGTTTTCTGTATCTTCCAGGTTATCTACAGCAAGCATGTATTACTTTTATAATAGAAAAATGCTATGGACAGATATATGTGTGTATACATATATACATACATAGATGTTGTGGTACTTAGTATACGCAAATGTGAAGGAGCCCTCACCATCTCAGTTAGAAACACTAACGAGAATGAGAAGGGCTCTCTGTGTCCCCACCTAGTCATCCCATCCTGCAAAGTCCTGTGGTTCCTGCCAACCCAGGAGCTTCTCTCCCTCTCTGCAATCACCTCCCTCACTCACCTGTCAGCACAGAGCTTCCTGGACCAGAGGACTAGACACTTTCTTTCACACAGGTGAGAAGTGCCCCACGTGTCATAGACTTTCCTAGCTCATTTCCAGAAACATCCCCAGTGGGGAAGCAGCTACAATCATTTGTCTGCCAAGCTAGAACTTGACAACCCCATGCTTTACTCCCAGGCAACTAACGCAAGCAGAGTTTCCCAGAAGCTGAAGCTGGGTGTGCCTGCCTTGTGGTGACACTGAAAAGGCTCTGGTCTAGGAGGCACTGCTGGTGCTACACAAGCCACCTGGTCATGGGATCTCAGGTAAGTCACCTGAGCTCCATGCATTGAGGTGGCCCTACCCATAAGATGAGAGCATTTGCCTGGAACTCACCAAGGCCCATGTCCTACCATTAGACGGTATAAACAAAAGCTCATGTGAATGCAAGATAAATCTAAATGGGAAACGTTTTAATGCCGCTTCCGCGCTTTCCAGTACACGATAACATAAAGTCCCAGCTGCCTTGGCCAGTTCAGAGGCTGCTGCAGAGACAGTGAGGGGAGTCGGACTGCAGCAGGATGGCACACCAGTGTGAGACTCTGGTGAGCCTTCGGCAGGGTGGCCAGGCTCCCAGCCCCCCTGATTGGTCAAAGTGTTGCCATCTGGAGCAGGCTCAGCTGGGTTTTGTCACCGATGGTCGCTGCCTGTCGTTACGAGGGAAATCCTAGCAGGGGGTGTGTCGGGCCTCCTCCTGGTGGATGTTGGAAGCAGGGAAGATAGCCAGGTTCCTCAGAATGGGAGTGATATACAAAGAGCAGGGTGCTACAGGCCTGGGGACCCACGTGCTCCAAAACAAGAGGGCCTAGAGGCTCTGAGCCCAGGATGGGAGGGGGCTGGCAGCCAACTGCACTGCCCACTGTCCTCAGCACATTATTGACATTCCAGAGGGGAGAGGCAGAGAATTAATTTCATGCTGGCTTCCTCCCCGCACTCCCATACCGCCCCTGCCCACACAGTCCCCAGCCAAGTCCAAATGAGGGTCTGTGTCTTGCAGGAAGACAAATGATCACAATTAGGAAGGTGCTTCTGAGGTCCCCACATTCCATTCCTCCATCCCCTGCTCCCCAGCCTCCCAATGAGGCCCTGTGCCCAAATGCTGGGCAGTGTGGCATGCAGTGGGTGCCCAGGAAACAGCTGTTGGCTCTGAACCGTATGGGTGTTCTCCTAGCTCTGCTTCCCTGGGCCCCAGGTTGCTGAGAAAACCCCTTTCTTTCTATTCTTCATTCTTACCTCTTGTGACTTCACCCCATCATTTTTCATCCTGTTTGTCAAATCCTAAATGACTGCAAGAAAAATTGGAGGAGATTTGAAAGGTTTTTCTCTTTACTTAATATCAGACGTTCAAATAACTACCCTTACTGCCCGGCTTCAGAAGGATAAAAGCATAGTCTCTGTGCTTAGAAGTTTAATATCTCAATGAGAAAGAAAAATGAAATGGAGCTGTGTAGAGAGGGTAGAGAGAAGAGAAAACACTTACCGAGCATTTATTATGCTCCAAGCACTGTGCTTTGCATATATTATTTCTTTTATCCATGATAATAAGCTCACGAAGTAAGCCTCTTTATCCCTATGTGATATATGAGGAAAGTGAAGTTCAGAGACCTGCCATCACTGACCAAGTGTTGTTTTCCTTCTTCCTGCCTGGCCATGAATCAGCTGGACCTTGAACTGGGGTAGACCAGAGCCTTGCTACTCAAAGTGTGGTCCATGGACCAGCAGCAGTTTTATCAAAGAACTTGCTAGAAACAAAGAAACTCAGGTCCCACCCCAAACCCACTGAATCAGAGTCTGTATTTTAATAGATCCTTATAATGCACGTTATAATCTGAGAAGCCCAAGTCTAGATGTTTATCTTCAGGGCATGGATTTTGCCTGGAGGTGATGCAAGTCCAGAGTTTCCAACTCAGGAGGTCTGGGGTAGGAACCCAAGAATTTGTACTTCTCTCAAGTTGCTAGCAAATGCTGATTCACTGGTCCAGGGAGCACATTTTGAGAGCTTCAGAGCTAAAGACATCCCTAGGAGCTCCAGCCACTCACCCTTTCTTCCATGTAGCTAGTGGGTATTTGTTGAGGTCCTGCTAGGTACCACTCGGCACCATTGCTAAGTCTTTGGGGATCTGGACACGAGAGTCCCAGCTCATGTTCCAGGAGAAGAGGCAGACGTGATAAAAACTGAATCAAAATTGCCCCTATGTGCCATTGGAATCTGGGTGCTATCAAAGTACTGAGGAAGGAGATACCAGGTGAGTCTGGAGACCGAGCAGATAAGGCCCCAGAGGAAGGGTTTGAACTTGGGTCACAAAGAAGCTGGCAGATCCCTTTCTTGAAAGTTCACGAGATGGCAGGTGGGGTCTGGGTGGATTACCCAGAAGGTATTATAGACTCAGATTTATGAGTTTATTCAAGGGCCTCCAAAAAATATTAGGACTTTAAAAAATACGGCTCCAACAGATCATGAGAAGATGTAAAACAAAAATAAGTAATCATTCATTAAATGCCTGCAAAATAATGTAGATGGTAACAACGGAATGCAGGTCAACCTGCATCCTTAATTTGAGATGCCAGTGCCTTTTAAATGTGTTTGATGATGTAGGATGGGACCTCCAAAAATTGGAGACCCTCACAACCTACAATCTCCTCAGCCTGTCCTAGGGAGGCCACAGCCTCAGGAGGGAGGAGCGCCAGGCCTTAACTCCGTGCTTACTCTGAAAGGCTACCCCCTTTTGCTGCCTCCACCTGGCAGTGAGGTCTCCCCACTGACAGTGTCCCAGGGGTTCACAGTGGCAGGAGGCCTGGGGGGCTTTCTCAGAGCTGCCTTTAACATTTCCTTCTGCTTTCAGCATGACTGTTCTGGTGACAGATGCTGTTTGTCAGTCACCACCCAGGGGTCATGGAGAAAGCTTGCCCAGGTGCCTGTCACATTCCAGGTACTGACACCTTGTCACGGCATCACCCTGACCTGATCTTATTGGTCTTTACATGTCACTGCCCAAATAGACATCAGGAGACATCGGTGGCTGCGAAAGGGAGTCTCAGGAACCCCAGCTCGCGTCCTTCTACCTGGGGCAGGAAGATCGTGACAAAAAAGCAAGAGCACAGCACATGTGGAGCATTGAAAACCCTAGGCTCCTGGGACAACGAAGGAAACCAAGCGAGGAGAAAAGTTCAGGGTACAGGGTCTGTCCAGATGTGGCACAGAATCCCCTGAGTATCCCCCTTTCGGGAATCGATTATAAGATAATAATCAAGCACATGGCCAAAGGTTTAGGTCCAAAGATGGGCTTCTCAGTGCCATTTATAAAAGTGGAAAATTAGAAGTACCATCACTGAATGTGTTACTTTGGACAAGACACCCATCTCTCCGAGCCCCAGTTACATCAACTACAAAATGGGAAAAATAATAATCCTCGCTTTATGAATTGACTGCAAAGATTAAATAAGGTAGCACATGGAATGTGCTTTGCATGGTACTTGTCACAGAGTAAGGGTCACTAAATAGCCATTGGTAAAATTACATCCAAAAATAATATATCACTTGCACAACTGGTGGTATGCCAAAAGAGCCTGAAATCATACAGCAATTCAAAGCGGTTTTCTTTCCAAAAAGATTTACTGATAAGGGGGTCAAAGCTACGGTATAATGCATAATAATATTTACCTATATTTTTTTCATATAAAAATGTGCATATTTATAATGGAGAAGTGGACTTTATTTTTCTTTTTGGAACTTCAGGTTTGTGATCTAATGTCACGCGTGGCTGAGGACAGGGACAGCTTGACCAAATGTGGGAGGGGCCTGGGAAGCCAGGTACAGCCAGGGAGCATGCTTCTCCTCAGCAGCTGACCTTCAACTCTGAGAAACATTTTCTCGTCTCCCATACTGATTTTGGGGTGTGTGTCTGTGTGTCTGTGTGTCTGTGAGAGAGAAAGAGAGACAGAGAGAGAGAGACAGAAAGTCCCCGACCACATATGGATTCTCCAGAGCCGTGTTTCCAGATTGTTCTCCCCCATCAAGGGGCTTGTTCAAAATGCAGATTCAAAATCTAGATGCCTGATCAGAATCCCTTGGGAGGCGAGAGGGCATCCCAAACTCTGAATGCATGATTCACCCCACAAAGCATCTGAAGTGTTGGGTCACTCTCAGGATAGAGATCGTATCCTGTTCACTTTCACATCTCTGGTGCCTAGCACATCACAAAAGGCTCAACAAATGATCAATCACTGGATCAATCAGTCAAGTAATCAATCTGCATATTCTCCCAGCTTTGGAGGAAATACACACATCCTGAGCTGCCCTAGACTGTAAGTCCCAAAGGATAGAAACCAGGAACACCCTCTACCTGGCAGAGTAGATGTCTGACAAATGTATAGAACTAATGAATTAATTTTTACTAGTACGATGAAAATAGGTAAAAACTCTCTTTTTCCTGGAAAGACTGTCTTCCTTCACTGAGCAGCTCATGGTCACAGGCAACCCACATAGAAGCAAGGATGCGCCCTTAGCAGAGCCCACCCATCCAGTGCGGACCTGAGGGCTGTGACCATGAGTGGCCTGACAGTAGGAAGATGCGCACCCATGAGAGTATGGCCACATCTCACCCCCTTAGGAAAAGACTGAATAAGGTTAACAGAACTGGCAATTGTAGTCGCAGTCACCTGTCAAATGTACATGGTTCTCCAAAGCTGACAATTTGCCTCATCTCATTTGAGCTTTGCCATGACAGGGGTGAGCACCATTTTCACAGGTAAGAAGATAAAATGACTTGTCCACGATTCTTCAGCTACTCAGGGGCATCACCAGGTCACGTGAATCCTAGTGGTCTAAGTCCAATTTCAGGATTCTGTGCCAAGATGATGATGAAAAGACCATAATTTTCCTTTGCTTGTTCTTCTCAACCCAAATTCAGACAGACCCAACTGCAGGAAGCACCCAGCTAAAAGCGTTCTATGTGCCTCTCCAAAGATTTAAACAACAAAAGATTATTTCCCAGGTGCCTCTGATTCACCAACTTTAAACGGCTGGACTGGTTCAGCTTGTTTGCACACAAATGCAAAGCCATTAGGAAGCCCCAGTTCCAACACTGGATTTGTTTTAAGTACCAATGTCCCAGAAAGGTTTCCATTGCCGATCTGGAATTTCAAAATCGTGCCACCAACGTTAAGTTACCGAGAAAATAAAAAATAATAACAGCAATGTTAGAAAGGAAAACACAAGGAAAGACAATATTTTTCAAATATTTTCCCAACTGTCATTTTAATAATGGTCTAACAACAAGGTATGCAAATTTCCCTCCACAGATACCTGTGAATGCAAATACAAAACAAATAGTAATTAATGTCTCTGGGTGAAAACCAAGCAATTGGTATTAATTTTGCATCAGACCTGAGATTATGCACATTCAAAATCATGATCTGTTTTGTTTTCAGCAGCAACTGTGACAATCATAATGAAAAAATGGTGAGGGGAGGCTCTGAGGTTAATAGAATCCACACAGCCATCCCTGAGAGGACCTCTCCCAGCTTTTCACTAAAATACACATGAACACTCTCAGAGCTAAGAATCATAATCAACCAAGTCTCCAATTCTTTTTTTCTAATTGAAATATAGTTGATTTACAATGTTGTGTTAATTTCTGCCACGTCTCTAATACTGAGCAAAAGTTTTACTAACTCTATTCATGGCAGGGAACTGATAAAATTAAATCATTCTTCATAGCACATCTTGGCTTCTGAAGAAGAATATCAAGGTTGGCAGGTACTGTTAAACCCTAGTTCATAGGAAGAGACCCCAGAACTTTGCTGATTAAAAAAACAGACATCCTATACTATGCTCAAAGAGTTTTATAAAATCATCCTCCCTGAAACCACCAGGAATGGTTCTCCACTTTTGCTGAGAGACTATTCTATGACCACACAGTGGAGGGAAGGGGAAGAGGTCCAAGGTGGGATGTTAGGCAGACAAAGTCATAAAAGGAAGCCTGGAAGTTATGTTCCTTAGAGGTTGTGAGTTTTCAGATATTATTTCTAGAAAAGGAGAGAGAGAGAGAGATTATCTCAGAATGTTCAGAAATGAATTATCTGTTTCCTAATCATAGAACTGGGGAACAAAAGATCCCAGGACAGTCCAACAAAGTACACTGCAGTCAATGCACACTAGAAAATAGAAATCCACCCAGAGCTGTGCTGTCCAATAGGATAGGCACTAGTTCTATGTGGCTATTTAAATTAAAATTAATTAAAATTAAATAAAATTAAAGATTCGGTTTCTAAGTTCATAGCCGCATTTCCAGCATTCAGCAGCCACATATGGCTAGTGGCTAGCCTATTAGACAACATAGATATTTCCATCATCATAGAAAGTTCCATTGGATAGCTCTGATTGAGAGCCTATAAACATAAACTCCATGAGCTGATGTCTTTCACTTACTCACTGTGAGCTGCACCCCCAGAAAGCAGATCTGTGTGGGATGCAGTAAGTGAATCCTTTATCCTCTGGTTTCTGGTTGACTTCAGCCATTAAGAGGCACCAGCATGACACTCTAGGACAGAAGTGAGATGAGGACATTTGTTACTCTGGCTTCCCCGCTACTAGTCATTGTGATATAGATGCATCTCTCTATTAAAAGCCACAACTCTTGTCAGGCAACTCTCCACTCAGCTATTCTATCTGGGTTCTGGTACCCCTCCCCGCCTCCCCTTAATCCTTCAGACCTAGGGTAGTAAGCTACTAGACTTGGGATTCTGCATCACTAATTTTTGGAGTCCCTGAACTCTTCCCACACCTTTGGAAATAGTCCCTTAATGAATCTTTTATCAATTACCCAGTATGAGTGTGTTATCTGTTTCCCACAGGTACCCTGATGGTAAGCTCCCTGCTCTAACTTAAATCTGAAAGGACATCTTTATCAACACCTACAGAGACAGTGTGATGGATAGCCCTCCAGGGTCAAACAATGGATTTAGAAATAATGTTCTACCTTTAACAATGATTTAACAGTGGAGACTAGTACAGGGGTTGGCAAACTTTTTCCATAAATAGCCAGATAATAATATTTTAGATTGTGGAGGCCACACAGTCTCTGTTGTAATTATACTGTAGGGTGAAAGCAAGCAGCCATAGACTATATATATATATATATATATATATATATATATATATATATATATATATATATACTGCTGTGTTCCCATAAAACTTTATTTATAAAAACAGGGAATGCACCAGATTTGGCCCATGGACCATAGTTTTTCAGGTATTGCTCTAGCATAAGTGTTTCCCAAAGATATGGAGAAAAGGCATGCCTTTAAATTTGTTTACTTTAAAAAATTGAAGAAAATCTTAGAAAGTCCATATATTTTGTTCTCAATAAATTGCAAGAAGGCATGGCTTCTAGAGAGGGAAAGGAGATGAAAAATAAGACAAAATGCAAAAGTAAACTGCAGGCTAAGATGAAGGAAAGTCTGGCTGAGATACCCAAGCAGGCCAAGAAACTGTAAATGCACTCTTAGAATCACAGTTTACATTAGAAGTAATAAAGAGCAGAATTTATACTGCAAAAAACTGAGTTTCAGAGAAATAGTAAATTTGAAATATATCTTTCAGAATCTATAGTTGAAAATAATGAGGCAACAGATGGTATGTATGAAGAACAGAGAAAAGTGATCCAATTCACAAAAAGAAAAAAGATGTGTTCCTTAAAAAGTCTTTTAAAAAGTAATGACCCTGAAACACCAATCAAATCTATAGTAGAACATTCCTGAAATGAAAAAAAATGATCTAAGATTGCAAAACAAAACAATATATGCTGTACCAAGCATAATTAATAAAGAAAAAAGAAACCCACAGCTTGACAGCAACGAAAAAATAAATTATAAGTATCCCAAGCAGAAAACAAAACAAAGCAAAGCAAAAGTAATGAAAACCATGTGTTTTGCAAATGAGTAAAAAAAAATAAAATATTTTTTAAGGCAAAATCAGGCTGGGCTGACCTCAAAACTCTACTTGATAAAAAACTAAAAATAAACAGCTTGGTCCACAATGTGGAAATGTTTAGGTGTACTTACAGTGCAACCATATGTTAGAATATTATGCAACTATCAAAAGCAATGTAGAGCAGGTGTTTTTAATGAGATTGGAAAATGCTTATGAAAAAATGTTTAGAAAGCAAGTCAGACACTAAAAAATACATTACAGGCATGTAGGTGTATTAACACATCTATTGTACTTCTTTCTATTGTTTTGTCTGCCCGTGTACACAAGTAGAAAAATACCATGAGTTCTATCTGGGAACCAGATGTTTTCACCTCCTTTACCACTCATAGTTTAATTCTCCCAACAAATCCGTGATGTAATTTGTGGATATTATATCCACAGTCCAGTTAAGGAACACTGACTGGGTGTCAGAGAGGTCATGAGCTCATCAAAATCATCCAGACAGTGGCACAACCAGGATTCTATTCAATATCTAAAATGGGCATTTTTCCATGAAGATGGAGACTGAGACCCTGGGTGAGGGGAGGGGAGGAGATAGGAGGGACTAGAGGAATTTAAGTCCTGAGGCTACAGCACTAGGGTCCTGTGCAATCAGCAGTAGTAAAGCTGGTCAGATGGGACCAGTTTTCCTTTACCCACACTGCCCCGAGATTTCCCCTTCAGAACATCAACAATGATCCATCTCCCTCGAGTACTGATCTCATCCCTGAGAGGCTGGAGGAGCTAACAGAATTTAACAGAAACCCCAGGGCTGGCCAACTCTGAGGATGATCGATGTTTCTTCAATGTGTTGAGATGTGAATTTAACATTGTAACTTCCTTAGAACTCTGTGATAATTTTGTTTAGAGTAAAGAATGCAGCAGTCCTCTGTTTCAGGAAAACAGATCTGGAACCCAGCTACAGAGATCCCACCCAGTTCTGAAATGTCCACCTCTTCTGAAGGAACATTTGTAAAGTCAAATTTCTCTGCTGGGCTTTCTGATAGACTTAAGTCTCTGGGAACTTTTAGAGATAGACATTGACAGAGCAGCCAAAAAGAAAAAAGAATAATAAGGACACCTTCCCCAGAAGGAGGCCAGTGTAGGAGAGGTTATTTGTTCTGGACTTTCAAGTTCTCTATGATGTGGGGAGCTTTTGTTATGTTCATTCATTCAATAAGTCTTTTATTCATCCAGTTTTTGTAAAGAAGCATCAGACGCAGTGTTGGACTCACAGGATGCAAGGAAGAATCAAACACTGTCCCTGCTTCCAACACCCAACAGTGTGGGAGCAGGGGAGCATAAGAAGGAAAGGGACACATAAACCATTGTGTGGTTTAGGAAGCTCGCTCTGTGAAATAAGCAAGTGGCAGGACTTTTTTACATTGTGAAGCCATTTATTTAAATAAAAACAAAACACATCCAAAATGGCTGTTTTACACGTATGTAAACATACAAGGCATGAACTGAATATGTATAACACTGATGATGTGTGGTTGTCTTTGGGGAAGGAAAAAGAATTAGAAGAACTAAAACAAAGAGGACGTCACATTTATCTTTAAAAATGTCTTTCTTAAAAATGAGATTCAAAATAAATACAACACACAAAGCGCATATTGTGTGGCTGCATTTACATAAAGTTCGAAAGTTCGCAAACCAGGCTATGCTGGTAGATTCAGGATAGTGGTTCCCTTTTGTGGGGGTGGGTAGAGGGGAGTTGACGGGAAGGAGGCAAAAGGGGAGGCTGAGAATGCTCTGTTTTTGTGTGGTATTGGTTACATAACTATGTTCCTTTGGTGAAAATTCAACAGCTGTACAATTATGGTAGGAATGTCTTTCCATATGTATGTTATGTTTTAATAAACAACAGGGAGAGAGAGAGATGATAGATAGGTAGATAGATGATAGATAGATGATAGATAGATAGATAGATAGATAGATAGATAGATAGATGATAGATAGATAGAGATAGAACATGACAGAAAGTTAGCATCTGTTGATTTGGCACAGTAAATATATGGGTGTTAGCTATAATATCTATCTAGCTATATAATGTACTTTTCTGTATTTTTTACATTTTTCTAATTATGTAAATGATGAAAAATAGAAGAGACAACTCTAGCTGTAATACATAGTGTGTAGAGATTGAGTCAGGCTGACCAGCTAGGAAAGCATCGCAAGAGCCCGAGTTAGAAAACATGAGACCTGATCCAGGAGAATGACACAGGGGTGGACAGAAAGGGATGGTGACCAGGAGCCATCCCTGCTGGTTGCTCTGCAGACTTTGAACACTCCATCTGCATGATCAACACCACTGCTGTCTCAGCATCCTTGAACATGGACTAGCCCCTGTCATTTGTGGGGTGAGATGTGTTTGGCCCCAAAATCCCCTTCCCCAAATGCTTCCCTTTAACCTGTCCTCCTCTGATTCTGAACCCCCCAACCTAACTCATACCCCCAGAGCCTTCTAATTGGTGTAAACATTAAACAGGAGATTCCCTGGGCGGGATGATCCATTGTTGAACCAGCCTTAATCAGCATGATTAGTTTGTCTGATTAACAAGATTTCTCTTCCTGTTATCACCTATCTGAGAGGAGGCCATGCAAGCTCTGACAGCAGGTAGACAAAGGCTCAGGGCCAGATACTTTGGGCAGGGGGAGGGGGACACTGCAGGAGGTGAGTCAGAATTACAGGGACTGCCAGGGCCACAGCAGTGCTTGTCCAAAGGTCACTATAAAAGGACAAAGGAATGGGAACACCAGACCTCACCAGCAACACTACAAACGTCCACCTGGTAGTGCCCTGTGGGTCCACGCCCATCCCACAGAAATGTCCATGAGTTGGGAACACTTCTCCTACCTCATAGGCAGAGGGATTCTGCTTTTCCTCCTCAGAAAGGAGCAGTAGGCATGAACACCTGCCATTCCTCTCCCCATTCTCTCACTGCCCCATCCTATGGGAAGAAAAATGATTGATCTGATTGGTGAATGGAAGGAGTCCATCAATCAGACCATATTTACCAGGCTGGATATTCTGAACCATGAGGGTCTTTGTGCATCTCTCCCTCCTCTATTCTCTCCTCTTTAGACATTCATATTTTCAATAAGAGTAAGCCCCGTTCTCTGCATCCTGCTTCTCGTAGACAAAACTGGCCTGTGATCTCTTCACTTTTCCTTCTCAGCCTGCATCTGGCTGAATAAACTCAACTAGCCCCCACTAGAAGTCTGGGGAAGGAAGAGCAAACCCCCTTTAGCCTAATGCTCCCTGAGATAGATTGCACTATTGTTTCCAATTCTTGATCCCTACCTGTATCTATGCCCTTTGTATGTGCCTTTGTTGTACTTCTCACTCAAGACAGAGTGTATTTCCCTGCCCCATTAAGCCTGGGCTTGTCCATAAGACTTGCTTTGGCCAATGGAATTTGGGTGGAAGTGACAGTGTACCAGATCCAAGCCTTGGTGTTAGGAGGAAACATCTTTCCACTCATGTGCTTCTGTTTGGCTTCTGCCCTTGCCATGAGAAGAGCATGTCCCAGTTGGCTCACTGGTCCATGGGTAAGGACAGACATGTGAAGCAGAGCTGGGCCCAACATGTAGCTTGGATTCAAACCCAGCATAGATCAACCAACCTACAGACAGAAGAGTGAGAATTAATGATCATTGCTTTAAGACACTGAGTTTGGGAGTGGTTTGTCTGATATACCCCACCATCCTTTGTTCTCCAGTTAAACCACTGCTTTGGGTTATAATCCAATATGTTGGCTGAATTCTTTGTGCTTTTACTCCATCAGTCAGACCCATGGGGGGAAATTTCAGTAAGTTGGAGGATTAAAGCATTAAGTCTAGGGTAATCACACATCCCAGTCAGCTTAGACAATCCTGATTTGCACCTGTTATCTCAATATAATTAAAAATAGCACTCACCTCCCCCAAAATCCATCAGCTTGGATGTTTAAATTATAGAGCCACTCTACTTAAACCCCAAAAGACCCAACATGAACTATGGCCTTCCTACAATAACCACAGGCACCTCTTTATTGTCAGTAGATGCTATAGAAATTTTGTAAAGCCATATGCTCTGATAGGCTGGAGGCCTGGACAGTGATTCCCAGGGCATCAGGTGAGGTAAAAATAATTCTTCTCCTAAATGCAGCCTCTCTGTGTAAGGTTTCATAAAAGTGCTATGGGGTATTTTCTGAGAAATAAACTCCTTAATATGACTTCATGGTAAGAGTTCTATTTTCTTTATTCTCTGGAGTCCTGAGGAAGAAAAATATGCCCCCTGGCAGTGTTCCATAAAACTAATGATGTGGGAGAACACGTGAATAATTGCCTGAATTGTGGGGCTACGGATCTATTAGGAAATCTCTTGGCAATATAAGGAAGGGGCTCAGGACAGTTAAATTGGAGTCAAGTGAAATAAACTCCTGCTGCATCAGCTAGACAATATTGTGGGTCAAGAGAACTATAGCAGCCATCTCCATAACTTGGGAGATTTGGGCTTCTAAATATTCACTGTTCACAGCAATGGGGACATCGAATGAGGGAGTGGAAGTGAGAAAGATGTGGGCAAAACTTTGCAGAGGCAGAAAAGCAAGACAAAGCAAGGCAGGCAGGGCAGTTCCTGAGCTTGGAGATCAGAGACTTGGACTACTGCCCCAAGCATTAGTTTGAAGTGGTGGAGCTGCCAGAAGTGATACCTGAAAGGTGGTGTGGAGTCTTGACACGATGATAGACATCATCACCAACTAAGGAGCACTGAGCTTGCTTCCTTCTGGGTCAAGAATTAGTCCCCAATCATGGGCAGTCCAAAGGCGCCAGCTGACCAGAAATAGGACAAAGTACCTGAGAAGAAATTACTTGACAGGACAAAGAATGACATATCCTAGCCTCATTCCAGTATGTGATTCAGTGGTTGTTAATTCCCTAAACCATGGCACTTGATGGTTTCCTGTGGAAAATTACACAAGGTAATCTTCATCATCAATTGGAGAAAATCTGGCAATGTTCAATAAATGTTTGATGTATGCATGATTAAATTAATATATTCTACAAATATATATTGAGCACTCTTTCTGTGCCAGACACTGCCTAAGGCACCGGAAAAGTGGCAAATATTAAAGAGACATGGTCCTTGCCTTCATGGAACTTGAGTTTCATTCTTAGGGGCACATTAGAATCACTTGGAGGGTTTTAATACAATGCCAATGCCTGGACCCCGCCGAAGATGAATTACACTAGAAACTTCACTTATCGCTGAAAAACACTTGATTAGTAGGCGGGTAGATAGATAGGTGATGAATGAATGAGTGAGCGAATGAAGAATTCTAAGTGTGAGGTTTTTCCTTGTGCAATACTGATGTCATGCTTCATAATATTACACTTTCAAAATTACTAGAGTGAAATAAATAAAGGCCTTTAGAGAATGCCAAGTGATGAAAACCTAAAGATGACTAAAGCAAGGTGAAGTTCAGTGTACTGTGCACTAAAAACTCCTTTCTCACCCACTCCACCCTCAGCCACCAGAAGAGGATTGACATTTAGAGCATCAGAGACCATCCAAGGGAATATTTTAGATAATTCAGGGTCATATAGAGATTTGGATCAAAGTCTTTGAATTCTAACAAAGTAGACACAACTCAGGACACCAGTTGACACAACTCAGGACACCAATCCATATCCTTTATCTGCCGGTATTTGGTGCTGATGCGGCATGTGTGTCAACCCAACTTTATAAATCATATTTCTCCCAGCTGCCTCTCTGCCTGGGATCTCCCCTTTAAATACATAGCAACCAGAGTGATCTTTCCAAAACAGGAATTGCCCACATTGGTCCTGAAGCCCATCGATGGCTTTACACTGGGTTTACAGGTTGAGTCTGAATCCTTTATCAGGCTCTGTAGATTTGGTCTCGGCTCACTCTTCCAGCCCCATCGCTCCCCACTCCCTGTTCCTCAGTTCCTCCTGGCTCCTTGCTCTTTCTCACTCCCTGTTGTTGGATATCCTCTTTCATCCCCTGGAACACAACTGCCCATTCATCCCAGTCCTACTTTACCCACAACTTCACTGCACACCCAGGATTGAGAACTGCAGCCCGCATCCTTGCTCAGGTCACACAAGTTGATAGCAGCGTATCCTCCCTGGGAATTTATTGAGCACCTTATATAGGCCAAGCATTCTGTGAAAAATGTTCATATACATCATCTCTTTAAAAGTGATCGTGCCATTAATTTGTGCCCTGGTTTGAGCCAGGTTCAAACATCATTACTTTAATTCTCCCAACAACTGTATTGACAACTGCACTGAATAAGAACAAACTGTCCTCCTTTTGCCTCAAAGATCAGAAAAGACAGAGCCCAGGTCCACCTTGTTTGTCATTCCATTTCCAGCACCTAGTTCAGTTTCTGCCCCAAAGCAGGTGCTTCAGAAAGGCTTTTTGAATGTCGAATAAATGCATGAGTGGAAGACAATTGTTTATTCACTCAACATGCGTTAACGGAGGGCCTACAATATATCAGACACAGTTCTCAGCAAGTTGAATGCATCAGCAAACAACAGGTAAATTCTGCCTTGGTTCTGCCTTGGTTCAGCTGACTTGGTTCAGAGAGAGACCTTTACTTATGTATTCAACAAACATTTATTGGACAAAGAATCTTAGCATGCACAAAAAACGGGGTGGCTTGGGCTTCCCTGGTGGTGCAGTGGTTGAGAGTCCGCCTGCCGATGCAGGGGACATGGGTTCGTGCCCCGGTCTGGGAAGATCCCGCATGCCGCGGAGCGGCTGGGCCCATGAGCCATGGCCACTGAGCCTGCGCGTCTGGGGCCTGTGCTCCACAACGAGAGAGGCCGCAGCGGTGGGAGGCCCGCGTATGGCAAAAAAAAAAAAAAAAAAAAAAAAAAAAGGGGGTGGCTTAGCTGAACATGTGTGACAGGTCAGCATTCAAATATTTTTATTGTTTTTAATTTCTACCTCAATGAAAAAAATAGTGGTTATCATTTTAGTGTTATAGTCCTGGAACTGCCCATCCCTTCTTCATCTGCTTAATGTTTTTCTGTAGAACTTCTCACCATCTAATATAAAGAGTGACCCATAGGGTTTGTGCTCATCCAAGGCTTGTGTAATTAAATAAATGAATGAAGAGTTCATTCAATAGTGAAACTTGCAACAGGTGAGAAGTCCACGCAAAGCAAAAGAGAGAGGGTAAAAAAAGGCAATTTTTCAAACAGCCTGAAAAGGGTGAAAAGACTTGCAAAATTCAGAGAACCAAGAGCTCTGCCTGATTTTTATGATTCAGGGCAGAAATTGAGAAAACGACAGCCTATCTCATGTTTGAGTATAAGGTTATTTACATAGTGGCCTAATCATTATGTCTCAATATAGGAAAAAGGCAAGTGTTTTTCTACTCTCTTTGCCTTAAAGCTCCAAGGGTAATAAGCCGTTGGTTTTATTCTTAACTGGTGCATGCTTCTTATTTCTTTTATTTAAAAATTCAATATGTGGTTTGTGATACCCTTCATGGAGAGGAAAGAACTATGGCTGACTTACTATCCTTATTATCAAGACAGTCTGTCAGCATTTATTTGTTAAAGGGACCTCATGTAAGGCAGACTCGTGGTCAGTTTTCTGCAATAGCAAACGTCAAGCCATTTCTAAAGTTAAAATGATATGAAAAGTATAACCAATTCAGGCTATGCTTGATAAAAAAAAAAAAAGGCACTGCCTCTTTTACAAAACCCATGGGCTGTGGGTCTGATCTGTCGAGGCGGGGCTCCCAACATCTTGGAAATGCGGTGCTCGGCCACTGCCCACCGCCCTGGCCCTGTTCCTGCCCCCACTGAGCTTCGGGAAGTGGGAGCTGCTCTTCCCAGCGAGTCTGGCCAGAGGCAGAGGCCGCTGGTAACTTTAACCCCATGTGGGCAGGCCCTCATCAGAGCCTCTCTCCAACCCTAAAATTAGCTGGCAAGTTTTTGGAAGGGGAGGTGGACACAAAAGCGCGGGGCCATGTTTGCTCTTCGGAGCCCAAAGGGAACAGGATTCTGATAACTGGCTCCTTGGACCTGAAAACAGACATCCTTGAGGGAGTTCAAGGGAACGAGAGCTTCCCTAGCCCGATCTGCAGTAGTCAGAGCCACGTGTGCAGGGTCCCACACAATCTGAAGGAGGTGGCGAGGACCAGAGGTCACTCTGGGGGGGAGGAGGGCGGAGCGTGGGAAAGTCTGAAATCCATCAGTAACCGAGTATGTGACAGAAGCTGGGTTCTGGTAAAGCCCTGCATGCAAACCTAACTCACATTCCCTGTACTCCCTCATGGTGCCTGTGTGGACCGGACAGTGTGCTACAATTTAACATCTGCAAAACTTGTGTGATGTGGGCATTTTTATGTCCATTTTATAGATGATGAAGTCAAGGCTCAAAGAAGCGAATTAACCTTCCCAAGATCACACAGGCAAGTGGCTGGGCTGAGATACACAAGCTGTCTATTCTAGGTCTCATGCTATCTTTACTGTACCGAACACCACAAGCAAAGAAGGCAGTAGGAGTAAATATGAAGAGCATGGGCTCTGGAGCTAGGAAGCCTGGGTTCTAATCCTTGTTCTGCCCCTTAGTAGCTGTGTGACCTTGGGCAAGTTACTTAACCTCTCTGTGCCAGCATTTCCTCATCTGTAAAACAGAGACAGGAGCTGTATCCTTCTCAGACCACACCTTGATTAGAAGCTTGGAACTTTCAGTCCACCCAACCTGCCCCCATCCTCTGGATTGAGTTAATGATCAATCATGCCTACACAATGAAGCCTCCATAAAAATCCCAGAAGTGGGGTTGGAGAACTTCTGGGTTAGTGAACACATCCATATGTTAGAAAGGTGGCACACACCAACTCCATGGGGACGGAAGCTCCTGTTCTTGGGTCCCATCTTATGTGTCTCCTCGTCTGACTGTTCATCTGTATCCTTTTCACATCCCTTATTATATAATAAACTGGTAAACATTAAAAAAAAGGTTGTATCTTTCTCATTGGATGATTAGGGGAATTTAAATGTGTTAATATTTATCAAGTATTTAGAAGACTACATGGTACCTATGAAGACTGTTTACATGTTTCATGCTTGTTCAATAAATAAATGAAGAAAGGGATCCTTTCATTCTCACCACCATATAGCTCACTATCCAATCACTGAACTCAGAACATGCCTTACATTTTCCTAACATCACGGCACCTGCAAAGTGCTTTTGCTACCAGGACTTCATCTTACCGTTACAACAGCTGTCCAGAGAATGAAGATGGTACCCAGGTTACAGAAGATGCCTCAGAGACCTGACAATGTGAGGGTTTTCCAAGTTCACTGGGCAGATGAGTGAAGAGCAAGGACTCCAACTCAATCTTTCTGACCTTGAATCCTGAGCTCTGCATACACTCGAAATAAAAGCATGAACTTCAGGAGTTCGTAGGTGAAAGCTTGGCATTGCGTCCACCATGGGACCTCAGGACAGACTTCTGTCACCATTTTGCACCGGCTCTCTGATTTCACGTGCTCTGGTGAAATTCCTCAACCCTCCATACAAAGTCAGTGACTTCTGGTTTCAAATGCTGTTGTGAACCCCCCACTGTTTGTCTCTCCTCTGTACTCAAGAAATGGAAGTTTCTCTAGTATTGACACATTCTTGATCTCTTTGTACCAAAGAAATTATAGCATTCTCTTTTTGCACATAGGACAAACAGAAGATTCAGGAGTGTGAGTGATTTATCCAAAAGTCACATGAGTTCAGTGAGTAGGGAACCACCTCAAGAGAAACAGCTTCCAGTTCATTTTATGAACCTTATATGAATTGCCCAATTTGAGTGTTCAACCCCATGGTTCCTTGTTTTTTTGTGTGCAATGAATGACCCAAATTCTAAGGAAGTTGGACTAGGGCAAGGGAGAGATAGGGAAAAGTAAAAGAAAACAAAACACATTCAGTTTGGTTTGAAGGAGCAGCGAGGAGGCTTGAAGATGGAGAAGGTTTGGGGAACAGAAGAAATGAAGAGCGTTGATGTCCTTGGCAAGAACTAAAGCCAGAGTTTTCAAGTGCATAGAAAAGTGGCTGATAGCCAGGCTCGTGGAAACCCTACAGCAACCAGCAATACTTGAACTTAGAGTCAATACTGGCGTCTTAATGCTGCTTATGGTTCTAAAGTAAAGTGTCCAGTGCTCAGGATCTGAACCATTCCTCTGATGGGGAAACTGAGAAGCAAGATGTGTGAGTTCCAGAGCCCATTCTAGATGGTTAGATCCCAGGCCAATGGCCACTTGCCTGATCCTGGGTCCCTACTCTCCGAGGGGTGGGCAGGACCCCAGTCTGCCACTCGAGGAACTGACATTAAAAATTCCCACATTTCAAATGCATGCATGCTACAATTTTCTGATGATAAAATCAATACAGGTTTATTTGAAAAAAACTAGGATCTGCTGGCATATGCATATATTCTGCAATGAATCAAAAGGATTTGTAATCAGTGGTTTCATTTGGGAGGCTTGTAGATCAGAAGGAAGACTTTTGTACCTTGTTGTATTGTTTTAAATTGAGAATTAGGTTCACATGTCAGTGTGTGTGTGTGTGTGTGTGTGTGTGTGTGTACAGAAGATATCTGGAATGTGAGATTACAGACCATTTTGTCTTTTTGTTGTCATCCATCTACTTCTCTGTATTGAGAGAAAGAGAGAGAGGGAGAGGAGAAAGCTAATAATGATCTATCTTAAATAATTTGAAAACTAAAGAAAAAATTAAAATCAACAGTAATCACATCATTCAGATATGAACAGTCTTATCATTGCAGTGTATACCCTTTGTGCTTAAATAATGAGGAGTATTTTATATCCAAATTCTAAAATCTGTTTCTTATGTATTCTTATTTTTTTAATTTTGTTTACCGTGAATGCTCTTTCATATCTAAATATTCTTCAAAAGCATCCTTAAATAGCCTTTTAATGAGTCTTTTTAATGAGTCTTTCTACAAAGTATTTTTTAATTTTTTTTATTTTATTGAAGTATAGATGATGTACAGTATTATGTAAGTTACAGGTGTACAATATATTGATTCACAATTTTTAAAGATTATACTCCATTTATGATTATTATAAAATATTGGCTAATTCCCCATGTTGTACACTACATCTTTGCAGCTTATTTAATACAAAACAATTTGTACCTCTTAATCCCCTACCCCTATCTTGCCCCTCCCCCCTGCCCTCTCCCCACTGGTAACCACTGGTTGTTCTCTGTATCTGTGAGTCTGTTTCTTTTTGGTTATATTCACTAGTTTGTTGTATTTTCTGGATTCCACATATGAGTGATGTCATACAGTGTCTGTCTTCCTCCGTCTGACCTATTTCACTAGGCATAACTGATCATTCATTGAGCATTTTCCCCTGTGCTCCTGTCTCCCACGGCTTCCGGCTTCCGCTGGGAGGACTAGTCGTTCTACGTACACAAAGCACTCAGCACCATGATAGAATGTGTAACCAAACCACGTGAGGTTTTGTCTGAGACTACATACTCAGCCACTTTCCTTCTAGATGTAACATAATTTCTTTAGCCAACCGTCTTTAGTGGAATATTTATACTGTTCCATATTTTTCACTATTAAATAATCCTGTGATGAACCTCTTCATCCATAAATCTTTACATGTCTGAATATTTCCTTCAGTGGAAACTCTTAACCAAAGAATTGTTTGATGCATAAGAATAAAAAATGTTAAGGCTCTTGGTAACATTTCCTTAAGTGAGCCACTTCTACCTCCACAACAGGGTTTGTTTGAGAGGGTAAATATTAGATCTCATTGTTCACTTACTTGTGATTTATTTTATTCCAGTGAAGAGGATTTTTCCAGTTTGTTAGCCATGCACATTTCCTGATGGTTAACACATTGTTTTATAAAACCGACCTCACTGATACAATAATAAATTTGGTGTCTTTTAGCATAGATGTGGGATTCTCTTTAAAAATGAGCAGCAGTCTTGTCTGGAGGAATGAGTTGTTACTTTCTGGAATGTGGATCACTATAGGATTGTAACAGTGAGGGTCCCGGGAGGAAACAGATGGTACACTCAATGGAGGTAATTGAGGAGAGTTTATTAAAGGGGTATTCACAGGAGTGAGAGCCCGATTAAGGAGACCCAGAAGAGCTAGTGCAGCATCCCGGGGCTAGCATCACTGAGGAGCCTTTACCTCCCCAAGCCTACAGGGGAGGGAGCAGTTGCAGGAACCTGGGGAGAGCAGCTGTGGCTGGAGGAGAGGACCACTGGGCAGGAGCCATGCTGGAGAGAGGCAACCGGCCCTCAGAGAATCTGCAAGGAGGAAGCCAGGGCATCAATTATCCCGACTTCACTCCCACTTCTTCTGATCACTGTGCCTCCCACTGGCCAATCCAAGCAGAAAACAGAGGAGGAGAAATCCCCACCAGATGGCCTGCCAGCCTCCTGGAACACAGAGCAGGGCGGGGAAGGGTGGAGAGTGGATCTGGAGAGGGGCACACGGAAAACATGCAAACATCGTGTGCCGTATGCCCTTTTTGATCTTTCTGTTGCTTTACAGACCCCACCAGGACCCCACCAGAATTGAAACTCCACCATGGAAGGACCCAGGGACCCTGTCAGCCTGGCTTGCCTTGGGTTCCCGGAACTGGGAACAGCACCCGGCACATAACAGGTGTCCAGTAAATGCCTGATGAATACGGAATGCACGAATACATGCATGCATGAATGAGCTCCAAATCAGCCTACTAGTTCTCGAACCTTCTATCAAAGGAAGCCCCTTGTCAAAAGCTGGAGATGCTCACGCGGGGGGGAAGAGAAAACCTTATTTCTCGTTCCCTGAATATTATCTAGCAACATGGACTCAACAGGCCACCTCCACCAGTTCTGGTTCTCGGGACAGGAGCATTCAGAGCCCACCCCTCCCCCAGCTTTCCTCCCCTAGGAAAGCCCACCTTAGGGATATGTTTTGGCCACTGCTGCTGGACAGGACTCTTACAGTGACTGCCGGGGGCCCAGGGGCTGCTCTCTCTCCCACCACCTTGCCTGACAGTGGAGTGGCTCCCTCAGAGCCCCAAGGCAACTTATGGAAAACAGAGACTCCTGGAGCCCAATCCCAGGGATTTGGATGCAGTAGCGTGGAGTGAGGCCTGCCCCTCAGCACATTTATGGTTTTCAAAAGACTGAAAGGTCATTCAGAGGATCAGCTCTGCTTCCAGGGTGATGTGGGGCTCTGAGTGCTAAACCTGGGAGAGTCCTGGGGGAACCAGGCCAAGTCGGTCACCCTACCTGCTGCTGTATGGGGCCCACAGGCTGCCTCTAGTGCTGTCTCTTCCATATGGCTGGAGGTTGTGGCCTTTCCTCAGGGTAAAGCAATGACGTCTGAGAACAGCCTCAAATTCAACAGAAAAGGAAGCCATTGAGGTGTTTATTTGGAGCAGAAATGATTC
Source organism: Pseudorca crassidens (assembly GCF_039906515.1). Classification (NCBI taxonomy): domain Eukaryota; kingdom Metazoa; phylum Chordata; class Mammalia; order Artiodactyla; family Delphinidae; genus Pseudorca; species Pseudorca crassidens. The sequence goes on from NC_090310.1 coordinate 70,029,851, forward strand.
TCCATACACAGCTCACAGGGGACCTGCAGAGCCATTCAGGACCAAAGCCAGAGACCACTAGACCACTTGAGCACAGCTCTGATTGGCTCTGCCTCCCCCGTGTTATCTCCCTCCTTCGGGGCTCTTGAAGGAAGGTGCCGGCTGGGAGAGGGTGGGACGTTGATTTTCAGTAGGGCAATTTTTAGGAAAGGCAAATTGCTACATTGTTCTTTGGGCAAATCCCCCATCCTTCACTGGGCAACTCAATGGCCCCCTCAGACCACCACCAAATGCTCTGGGACAGGGGCAGCCATGAAGCCCCACACAGAGACCCAAGGGAGATGGAGTAGCACTTCTACCCAGGATGAAAGAGATCAGGGAGTTACCCAAAAGCAAGTCCTCAGAGCTCACTTTTGTCCACCGGCTGACTTAGGGGTCTGTCTCCCGTCTCCTTTAAAGGATTGTAGGCAGTATCGTGTAACAATAACTGCTCACATTCACTGGGTCCCAACTCCAGGCCAGACACTGAGTCAACCACTTCATCATCAAAACAGTCCAATGAGGTGCGGGCTGTTTTTATCCCCATTTTACAGATGAAGAAACTAAGGCCCAGAGAGGTTACAACTTGCTCGAATTCACCCAGCTAGTAAGTGGGGGAGCAAATATTCAAAGCCAGGTGAGTCTAGCCACAAATCCTTCATATAACTCCATTGTAGTGCCTCATACAATGAGGCACTACAATGGACATAACACAGAGTGGACATAACACGGAGTGGACGTAACACGGACCTGGGTCTCAATCCCAGTTTGGCCTCAGACTCTTCTCCGTTAAGAAAATTAATCTTTAAAAAGCCAGTGCCGTTAATACTCCCCAGGCTGTTGTAAATGTTACAGGCAATGCCTGCACTCCCCCCCACCCCACCACTGATGCTATTATCACATGACTGTAATTTGTTTGTTCTGGTCTCTGCTTACATGTGGTCAGAGGGGTCCCTGTGACCCCGACTAAAAGAGCAAAACCCCAACCCCTGCCCCACTACCCAGCCCCTCTCTAGCTCCTTACTCTACATTTCTTTCTATAGCACTTAACACCAGCTAGCCCTACAACGTGACAGAGTGCACATGCGTGTGTGTGCCTGTGTGTAAGCATGTGTGAAATTTACATGTTTAGCGATGGATTCCCACTCTATATGTTGAGCCCTGGAAGGCAGGGACCTTGACCATGTTTGCCAAAGTCTCCCCAGCACCGAGAATGGCAGCTTGAGCTGTGGGAGGTGCTCACCAAATATTTGAGAATCAGTAAACAAATAATGAATGGATAGTGAACAGGGGCATAAACTGTATATACTTGGCACATACTAGCCACAACGTTTTTCCTCTACCCTCTTAACAGGTTTTGAAGTGTACAATACTGTTAATTATAGGCACAATGTTGGATAGCACATCTCTAGAACGTATTCATCTTACAGAAATGAAATTTTGTACCCCTTTATTAGCAACTTTGTATTTCAGCCCCTGGAAAACACCATTCCAATTCTTTGCTTCTACAACTTTGACTATTTTAGATGCCTCATATAAGTAGAACTGGGCAATATTTTATTTTATCTGAATCCTAGGTGATTTTATAGTAAAAGGTCAGGAAAAAAAGAAAAGATTTTTTTAGAAGACTTGCCCAAAAGAACCAGCATGTAGAGGACAAAGGGAGGAGACTATTCAAGAACTTCTTTTTTAATAACAGTTACAACAACTGCGTATAAATTTGCAGTATGAGCATCTTAGCAGCCAAGGCAAAGAGGAGACCCAGATGAGACACCACAATTCTGTTATCTGCAGAAAGCAGCCTGCTGTCAGCCAGGTGTCTCAGCCAATGCCCCAGGTAAACAGGAAGGTATTATGATTCCCAGTTGGCCTCAGCAGACCTGCTTGAAAGAAATAACCCAGCATTCAACTTTTGCTCCATGTGGGCCACTCGGACCCCCACCGCTTCTTCCCCTATGTGCAATCCTATCAATCACTCCTCCTTAGGAGGAGAATGCCTGGGGTCTTCATAGTTTTCCCTTCTACAGCTGAGGTGCTGAATCGAATGAGATACGTGCCCATCTCCTGGGTGTGCCAGACACCGTCTGAGACGGCTGTGAGATTTCCTGGCAGGAATCACTTTACAAATGTAGCATGACTCCTCTGAAGTACCAGGACTCTGAAGGAGATATCCCTTGGGAGACCCAGGGAAGTTAAAGGCAAGAAACACCGCAACCAGGGCAACCTCCCAAAGGCAAAGGTCATCTTCCCTCAGAAACAGCAAACTCGCCAAACCGGAAGGCTCCACGAGGCTGTACATGAATGCTGACTGATCCTCAGCTAAGCCTAGAAAATGGGAGGCAGCTGCAGTCCAGGGTGTCAGCTGCTCAGGAGCTGGGAAGGGGTCAGAGCAGAAGCTTCCATGACATGCTACTGTACTGCCTCTAGGAGGTGCCCCAGTGCAGTGGGAGGACATTTGGAATCCACTGAACTTGGATTCGAATCCACCCGTCCTACTCATTAGCCCATGTGCTTCAACAAATGACTTTACCTCTCTTTGAACAGTTTTTCCTCCATCAGCAGAACAAGGTCGTTCTCATCTTCCCTGTGCAGTGCAGGGGTTAAGAATGCACGTCTGGGGCTTCCCTGGTGGCGCAGTGGTTGAGAGTCCACCTGCCGATGCAGGGGACGTGGGTTCGTGCCCCGGTCCGGGAAGATCCCACATGCCGCAGAGCGGCTGGGCCCGTGAGCCCTGGCCGCTGAGCCTGCACGTCCGGAGCCCGTGCTCCGCAACGGGAGAGGCCACAACAGTGAGAGGCCCGCGTATCACAAAAAAAAAAGAATGTACATCTGCAGCAGGGCAGGAATAGAGATGCAGACATAGAGAACGGATGTGTGGTCATGAGGGGGGCTGGGGGGATGAACTGGGAGATTGAGATTGACATAAATACACTACCATGTGCAAAACAAGCTAGTGGGAACCTGCTGTACAGCGCAGGGAGCGCAGCTCAGTGCTCTGTGGTGACCTAGATGGGTGGGATGGAGGTCCAAGATGGAGGGGATATATGTATACATATAGTTGATTCACTTCGTTGTACAGCAGAAATTAACACAACATTGTAAAGCAACTCTACCCCAATTAAAAAAAAAAGAGAGAATGCAGGTTGGAGCGGGCTGCTGGAGTTGAACTTCTAGTTTACTGATGGAGTGCCCTTGGGAAGGACTTTTATGTTCTTGTCTTGATCTCCATACTATGACTCTGGTGAGAACTAAATGTGCTGAACCAGGTAAAGCCTTTAAGAAGGTGCCTGTTGTACACCAAGTGTATCATGGATGTAACTCTTTCTGTTCTCGAATGTTTGGGGCTTGTGAGGCTCATGGAAGAATGTAGACAGCACAGCGCCTGACTCTTAGGGTTTGCACCCTGGAGGAAGTCAGACCCTGAGTGTAAACCCACCTGGAGGTCAGGGTCCCTGCTCCAAATCCTCAAAGGGTTCCTGGGACAGCCCGCGGAGGAAGGTCCAGGCCAAGCCTTTTCCTCGGATGCGGCAAAGAGAAGAGACCGCGCTAGAAAGGAGCCGGCCAGCGCCTGCCCCACAGGGAGTCAGAGAAACAGAAATAGGAAGCCCGGGGCTGGTATTTACAGTAACTCCTCAGCCCCTGACCACACTGTCTTGTCTGTGGTGCATTTATTTTGGGGACAAACACTGAAGTCATTGCTGCCCGAAAGTGCTCCGGGCAGCCCCGCCTCACCTCTGCTTTCCCAGGAGAGCTCTGGGGCAAGGGAATCAGACCCACAGGCAGGCCCAGAGGTGCCCCCAGTCTGGCAGACTGACCACAGGCGGGCTCAAGCCCAGGCCCGGGATCAGACTCAGGCTCCCTATGTGGCTTCAAGAGGTGGCCCAGCAGGAAGCTCTGAGGAGGCGGTGGTTGGAGGGGCAGCCCCATTCCACCCACCCTCGCCCTGGGTCTCGCTTTCCTTTTCCTCCCAGGGCTGCCTCAGCCTGTCTTCCTGGCTCTTAGGCCTCCTCTCTTTCCATTTCTTATAACCCAGTAGGAAAAGGGGAAGTAGATTCTTCGAAGCCTCTCGCTGGCCTTGATGAGCACACTCCCAGGCCTGAGGTCCAGCCTAGACAGGCCTCTGTTAGCTGCTCCCTGGGCTGAATGGCAGACCATTCTAAAATGCCTCAATTCTGGACACCTTTGGGTAACAATGGGCCACTGAATTTCTCCCAAGACAAGCCTAAGCCTCTACCTGTGACAAGGTTGTCCCTTCTGTGCCCTGACCAGAGCCTCCCCTTCCTGCCTTGGCATACTGCAGAGATGGGACACAACCCTAACCCACATGCCTGTCCTACCCTGGTCCTTCCAGGCCAAAGGATCCTGGGTTATAGTGCTAGCTCAGCCTCATTCTCACAATGCAACCTTGGTTCTTCAATTGCAAAATGGAAGAATGAATAGGGAGCTAGCTTACATCTCTCTTTATCTTTAAAGAAAGCCTTCCACAGAATCCCACTTAATACCACGGGACTTTTCTAAAGGCAAATGAGCACTATGGCAACATCTACTTGCCAGCATCCCTAACCTCCTTCCAAAATCACCTCTAAGGTATCCCTTAGGTAGAGCCACCATAGACAGTTGTGCACGTCACACACTGCACAACCTTAGGAGATGCCGTTCACATTGTAGACTAGAAAGATGGCTCTTCCTAGGTTGTTCAGGATACAACCAAACATAATGGCTCCATCTTCAGAGCATCACAAAGTAGAATTTTTAAACCATTGGACTTACATCGTTACCTTGCAAGTTTGGAAAGCTGACTCTCTATCACAGTAGTATTCAGCCACTATTTCACTAACTCTTACTAAGGTGTGAGTACATAAGGGCTTAAACCCACGAATATTCCTTATTAGGAATATCTGTATACTCACTGAACACATTAAAAGCCGTTCTAATGCCCATGATTACAGGGCATATTTGGAGAATTCTGGGTATGAACTAAGGCAGGATAAAGATGCCAAAGGTCCAGGAGTCTTCCTTGTGCCTGACAATTTATTCCAGAACATAAATACCCTCCTGTCTGGGACTGGTCCTTTCTTAAGGCCAAGAATTATGCCTCTTGGGCATCTTTACTTCCCCAGAAGACAATGTCATTTTTCCTAAACCAAGGAGAGGAAGAAAATAGATTTATCTACCCTCTACTTGGGGCCAGAAATTACTTTCGCAGTCTGACCTGTATCATCTCATTTATTTTGACTATCACCAAAATTGTGGTTCTCACTGTCACTTTTGAAAACAAGAAATGTGTGGTTAAAAGCATTCAAGCATATTTGCCCAAAATGACAAAATGCTTAGGAAGCAAACCCATGGGGTAGAACTTGTATCTGTGTAAGCCCAAAGTCTGTACTTGCTCCCATGAGATGGAATTCCACCTGTGTGCTGGGAGTCAGAATCCCCTGGGGATTTTATTAAAACGTGTGTTCCTATCTGAATTTCTCAAGGGGAGTCCCAGAAATTTCTATTTAATTCCCCGGGGGGATTCTGACACACAACCTGGTTTGGAGACTGTTTCGGAAGGTAGATTGGCAGTAAAAATAGACTCACTCAGCCTACCTTCCATACGTTTGTTCATGCATTCTCCCCTGCCTAGAGGGAGTTCTTCTGTCTTTCATCCTCCAGGGTCCAATTCTAATTCAACCTTCTATAGGAAGACTTCTTGGACTTCTCATCCTCTCCTCTGTTTCCTATCACTATCTCCTTGGGCCGCCCTAATGCACTAACCACAGCACACCTCATACAGGAGATCTGCACACTTTTGCCTGTCCTAACTTCAAAACCCCTCCTGGGCAAAACCTGAGTCTTGCATATGAGTCTCCATTTAC